>NW_004949095.1:5798568-5824735 GCF_000317375.1 Microtus ochrogaster
ATTTGTTATTATTGTTTATAGTTGTAGTTAGTTTAGTTCTGTCTTATTTAGACAAAAGGGGGAGATGTAGAGAGAGCCCGCCTTTTGGGGCGGGACGGCCTCTGGCAAATGTTTACTTAAATTGGGGCATGCAGACGCTGCAGCCCGTTTCCTGTTTCCTGTTTCTGTGCATCGCTGGAACTCCGGTTGCGTGAGTATGCTATTTACATTAAAGTTGTATAAACTTATACCAATTTGTCTGTATTAATCCGATCCACCTTCATTTAGCTTTTAGCTCAAGTGTTTTTGTTGTTGCTGAACACAGACTAAACACCTTGACTGTATGAGCTCCAGAGGATGACTTACTTGCCGTTCTGGACTTTGGTCTCCTTCACATAAAATTCCAGCTCTTTACTCTTCAGCCCAAGTGGCTCAGGCCATGAACATATCCTTGCGCTGCTAATTCAGGCTATCTTTCTAGATACACTAGGCTGGCCGAGAAAGGAGGGAGTTAAAAGTCCGGACATAAGCTGAACTTTTCACACAAGCAAGACCAACATTTTGAATTAGTGAGATATAAAAACCCAGACCAGGGTTTCTGAGTCTGGGCTGTACTGACACTGAGCAGCAGCAGCCCTTGGCTCTTTCCCTGCTAGGTGCCCAAAGAACCCTTTCCCAGCTGTGCCAAGTTTCATCAGGCAAGTAACTCGTGGGGGACAAAACTGTTTCCAGTTCAGAAACAGTGGCATAAACTACGGGTTGACGCCAGACTGTAAAGCCTGCGGCCCAGCATCCTACTTAGTGTTGAGTCATCAGGGCCGCTCAGAGTAAATGGCCTGAGTATACAAGAATTATAAGAAAAAGCAGAAACTAAAGCTGAAAATTAGCTTACTTAAAAGTGAAATAAAAGCCAATCAAAAGTACACGTGGGCTGTGATAAAGACAAGCTCAGGGTCCATCTGGGCTCTCCTTATCTGTCTTATGCACCCTTGAGGGCTGCTGAGAAGACTGGGTAATTAAATTCTCTGAGCACCATCACTACATCTGACCCGGTACTATACTCTAGTCCAAACCAATTGAGACAAGTGTGACACACAGACACACACACATTCAGCCAAAGACAGAAGAGACAACCCTGTTCTGCTTGTAGTTAGATACACCAAAAATCTAAGGATAAGCTATTATAACTGACTTCTCAAAAGGTTGCTGGATATACGCACCTAAAAGTCAACAGCATTCTCAGAGAGAAATGAAAAGAAAATGAAAAAAGTCAAAGTAAAAACAAATTTAACTAGATTTAAGCTAATTAAAACATACATAAAACCACACCAGACATTGGTGGCGCACACCTATAATCCCAGCACTTGGGAGGCAGAGACAGGTGGATCTTTGTGAGTTCGAGGCCAGCCTGGTCTGTAAGAGCTAGTTCTGGGACAGCCAGGGCTGTTACACAGAGAAATCCTGTCTCGAAAAACCAAAAGAACTCATACATAAAACCATTAAGAAGAAAACAGAAATAATAAAGTAAAATCCCTAAGTAAACAGATAAACTTTAAAAATATGTTAATTCTCAAACTAATCTATTTACCAAAGCAGTTAAGGAAGTGACAGCAGTGTTTTTATGACACTGGGAAGGAAGGCTGGTCCTGAGACAGGACTCAGGGGCAGTTAAGGTGATTTTGAAGATGCAAAAGATAATCGTCATATAGTATTTAATGCTGTATTGACTTAGTGTTAAGAATTAACTATAAAAAAATTCCTGAGTTTTCAAAGTTCACTGAAGACGGGAGAAAATGACTGAAAAAACCCAATTATGGTTACACAGCGTCGGTGGCCACATCAGAGCAGCAGGTGGCACTGAGCTCCAGTTCTGCCCACCAGAGCGCGAGGCACTGATGGGTAAGTCTTGGATAGGTAAGGCCCCAGGGCTCTGGCTCCAGAATGTCTTGCTACTGCTGTGCCTTTACGTGGTTGCCGCTACCATTTTTCCTCTGGTGTCTTGCCTGGTGTGTGTGAATGGGTGTGGGAGGGGGGATCCCTTTGTCTTTAATGAGTGTGATTATCTCGAGGAAATACACCGTTTCACTGGGAATTTTTATCTGTGGATTATTATGAGGACAATTTTCTCTTAAGCTGTACTGTTTAACTGAAGTTAAGATTTTATACAGTAAGTGCTGAGCAAATTTTGATGACTAAGGGTTTTAACAAATGCAGTAAAGGATTATGGTAGAGGTTAGATTAGTAGGAAAATTAATACAGGTAAAGGCAGAATATAGTATTGGCCCTGCCCCTGGTAGAGCAGGGGCTGCAGAGGGTAGAAAACAGGACCAAGGACTCAGCTACGAGTTTCTCTTGAGGAGCCGTACAGACTATGGTTTACATTCATGATTAAGGAGAACAATTAAGTCCCAGAAACTAGGCTACCTCAAAATCTTTTAATCTTAATTTTGGGAGATGTGTTCATGGGTTTAGTGTGCATCATAGCTAAAACAAAGCTTTAAATAATTTAAGGTTAGGTTAAGATGTTTTCATTAATTGAGGTAGAAAATCTTGGGGAGCAATTTAAAGTCTAGAAAGACACATTTTTAATAGTTGAGTGAGAGACCTGAGGCCAGGAAACAAAACCAACGGCAGCCTGGCTATTGCTGGCTGATGTACCTTTCTTGCTAGATTGGTGATCAAAGGCAATGGTGAATCCCATATACCCATTTCTGTCCTCAGTTTCCTGATATGATTTAATAACAAACTGTTCATGAGTGGGTATGCACCTTGAGGACTGATTGGTTTTCATATATAAAACTTACACTTGTGATCCTTTGAAGATTTTTTTAAAAGGTTACCTTTGGAAATAATAAAAAAAGATTGGTCCTTTGTAACTGCAAAATGCAGCCTGCCAGTAAAAGAACTGAATGAGAAAAATACCTTGTTTGAATATACTTTGTTAATCTGTAAGAAGTGGCTTAGAAATGGGGATAATTGGATTTTTACCAGTAACATGTAAAATGTCAAATCATGTGATTTGGAAAACTTTTTTTTTTTTTTAACTTGTATTCATTGTAATCATTCTCTTGAAAAACAATGCAATTTTTATATTGCTTGAAAGATTTTGCTGGGGTATAAAAGCTGTAAATAAAAGAGAGAAGGAAGACATCAAGAAAGACAGAAGGAAATCATCAGGATAGAAGAACAGAACAGAACAGAAGAGTAGAGCAAGCAACAGAAAGAATAATAAAAATAAGCTTTGGCCCTGAGAAAAGTCCTCATGTGTTTGTCTGTCCTGTTTGCCTGCTCTGCATCTCCTCGGAAGTTTCTCTGACCTGTTGAAGACTTGCCGTTCACCAGCACTCTAGGTAAGAACCTGGCATGATGGACCCGAGTGTGTGTTTCCCTTTTTCAATGGCCCCAGAAAACTTTTTACTCCCTCAGAAAAGCCAGCTGAGTGCTTAGTCTGCCGACTCTGTGCCCCACCCCACTTCAACTCCTGAGCTGCTGGAGACTGGTCCTTACAGCAGAAACACAGGGCAGTTTTGCCCTGAGAAAATTTCCAAAGTCCTTAATAAGGCAGAGCTCATGAGGAATTCTTAAGGGACGGCTTACCTCAACACAGGTGCTTCTGCTCTTCCACTGACTGAAAGCTTCACAGCCTGGCAAAGGAGTCTGTGTAACCAACCAACCAACCAACCAACCAACCCAGCCAACTAAGCCTGCCAGCCAGCCAACCCAACCAAACAAACCAGCCAGCCAGCCAACCAACCAACCCAATCAGCCAGCCAGCCAACCAACCAACCCAACCAACCAAACCAGCCAGCCAGTCAGCCAACCAACCCAACCAACCAAACCAGCCAGCCAGCCAGGCAGCCAGGCAGCCAGCCAGCCAGCCAGCCAACCAACCAACCAAACCAGCCAGCCAGCAAACCCAACCAACCAAACTAGCCAGCCAGCCAGCCAACTAACCAACCAAACAACCAACCAAATGAAGTCTTACCTGGCCTCAAAGGTCAGACAGAAGGATCTCAAATTCAAGTCCTTTTGGATTGCAATAAAAAAAAAAAAAAAGCCAGCCCAAGCAATTTACTGAGATTCTGTCTTAAAGGAGACAGGATTATACCTCAGTGGCAGAATGTTTGCTTAGCATACATGATGACCTAGGTACAATATCTAGTCCTGGAGGCAAAATGTTGAGTATTAGAACCTATGGGATTGTTTGAGCAATGATGCCTCTGGGGGGACTGTTCACATTCACGGGGGGAGGGGGGGTAGTAGAAGATCCCTCTATATACAATGAATGCCAGAGCATTCTCATTCTGGGCATAGTCATTCAGAACTTCTCTCTGTAGCAACCGTTCTTATTAATTTCTTCTGAAAAGTTAAAAAAAACCCAAACCAAACCAACAAAGGTGACAGCATTTTAAATGCAAATACAGTAACAAAACATCACACCACACAATCTATAATTTTAAGTCATTTATTTCAATAGAAATATTTCAGAAAATTGTTCTTAAATTCATCTTAAGTTAGCTTATGCAAACGCACTGAAGATCACACACTCACTTCTGCATATTAAAAGGAAACAAAACCAGAGAGGAACCAAGTTGCACATCACTCAAGGAGGTCATAGTGCAAGTGAACACTTCATCATTAAGTACCTCAAGATAACTGAAACAAAGGATGAAAATGGCTTGTGAATTTTTCTTTCTTTTTTTAATATTAGTTTTGGATATTTATCCCTACCGATGTTTGAGCTCTTCCTTCCAGGTCCTTCAGTGGACTGTCAAAGAATGGACATCTACAATCAAGCTGCAGATTGGGTCTCCCATCAGCTATCATAGTCACAGCCACTAACTCAATACTTCCTGGAACTGTACTGTGAGTTCTACCAGGTGACATCTTCAGGGACATGACATTCGTTACTTGATATAAAAATTTGAAATATCCTGCTGATATTTGGCATTTTCTGCTCTCCTTCCCACAAGCACTCCATGAATTCCTTTAACTCTATAGTTTGTAGACCAATTGGCTGGAATCAGATTTTAAATTTTGCTAAAAAACCACTAAGGACCTGCTAACCCTTTCACTGGCTCCAAAGACCATGTGTGTCTGTGTCTACCACTCTCTAAGGATTCTGAAAACAGCATTTCTACTCAGACAACAGTATCTCCCGGCCTTCCAACATCCTAAGCAAAATGCTTCCAAACTTTGCTTTGGCTGAAAAACTTAGCTTAGGTTTCTCTTGCCTGATTTATTAATAGCACTGTCTCTTTCTTGTGTATTTTCAAGTAAGCAATAACCAGCAGGGTAAGGGACTGCTTGTTCATTCTGTCTTAAAAAGGAAACTGAAATACATTTCATTTCTGGCTGAAGGGATCGCCACCAAGTATTTTAGTAAAACCGAAACAACTCCTGCATGCATCTTACTGTTAGGGATTTCCCCAACAGCTCTTGTCACTAAACCTAAGTTCAAAACAACATTCAAACATACTCAGACGGAGTTCTTCAGAGACAGCACTCAGAGTGCCATCAAAAGGCTCATGTGAGCGCATTTATGATTAACCTACCCAGACAAGACAGCAGCAGGGAGGGGGGGCTTATCTGCAAAAGAATTACGATTGGAGGTCTGCAGTGTCCAGATGTCTGTGCAGTCATCTTCAGGCTGCTGTGAAACTGTGGGTGAAGAGAGGGATGGCACACCCCTTAAGCCAGAGGATTAAGAGGGCAGGTGATTATAGCCGTCTTCAATGCCCTAAAACTGGTTTCCAAATTGATAAGGCACGGATCCAATGTTCTCCACACTATGGCTGGCAAGAGGGCAACTGCCTTCACTGAGCTGCAAAGCGGGAGTCTATGCATGTCTTCAGTAGAGCTCTCAAACTCAAGTCACTTTAGACACAAGCCATTTTTAGGGAAGCAAAGCCAAAAGGTACTTAAATCATTTTGAAAAGGTTCACATGTAATTTATCATCAAAGCTACTTAACAGCAATGTTTTTGTGTCTAAAAGGCTTAGAAAAAAAGCAACACCTGCCTGGCTGTAAAAGAAGGATGGTAATAAGAAATAATACAAAAGAAGAGAAAATGAGCCCTAAGAGGAGGCTAAAGTCAGACACGCCCACCACGGGCTCCCTTTTCTCGCAACACTCCTGCTGGGGCTCCGGCACAATCAAGCTCAGCTTCATTTTCAAAAGGATACAATTCTTTTAAAAGTCTTGGGGGCAGAGGATTTTTAAATTAAAGCTTATCTTCCATTAAGCCACCCTGGTACCTCTCGTTTGCAGAAGGTAACAGGATGGCTCAAAACCCAGTTAGAAAGGAAAGTGCCTCCATAAACAGGAAGGATACCAACAGAAGGTATGTTCTCTTAAGAAGCCAATGAATGAAGTCTATTAGTACTCATTTCCAGTCAATACAGTGCCTCACAGTTTTAAGTGTATGTAATTAACAGATCTAACCTCGGGAAAAGCCTTTCTGCTAAAGGCTTTGGATAATCCCCAGAGGCTGACAAAGCTGCACTCACAGGGACCCATCTCAGCTACTGAGGGGTCTAAGCGTGACTCCATTCCTCCCAACCACACTGCTTGTTGGGCTTCTTTATAAACCTCACGGAGAAAACAAAGCCCATCATCAACTCTGCAGGTGTGATCACCCTGACTATTGACACTGAGGCCCAAGAGCAGCAGACTATGAAGAAGGTGGTTCTGCTCATACAGAAAAAGTGACCGCCACGGAAACATGCTGAGGAGAGAGATACTCCCAAACTGGGTCCTCCTTTGAATTGTTTACACAAATACACACTGAACAAAACCAAAAAGAAAGATGTATTTCATCAATTCTCTTTTGACCCTTACAGCATAGACACTACAGCGAAGATATTTTGAAAATAAGCAGGTGGAGTGCAAACAGTGCCTGGGCATTGTGCAGTCATTTCTCAGGTACACTCTAACATGGACGTAAGAAAAAGAAGTCGTCAGATGAGACACGGCTAGCACTACACACCACTCACCAAGTCTAGAACACCCTGTTCCGTCTGCTCATACACCAGCTGAAGTATATGCTTTAACTGAATTTCTAAAGAGCTCTCCCTGGCTAGGAGAGAAACGAGTGAGCTTTAATGTTCATGAAAATGAGCCTGTGAGTCACTTTACAACTGAGTGTAATAGGATTGTGTAATAGGATTCATTCTCCAACAAATAAAGTACTCAAACATTTAATATAGTTTGGCAATGTTTTCTTTGCTTCAATTATAATCTGCTACCATTTTGTGAATTATAGATCAAAAAACTCAAGCTATTCTATGTCACTCATCTCTCAGTTTCTAAAATCATCCTAAGAAACAACGGCTGATGTTTAAAGCAAATTTTAAGGTACAAAAATAGCTTCAGTCAGCCAGAGGCCACAATGCTAACACAGACTGGCTAATCAAATCTGAACGTGGTTCTCTGCCTACACATCCGCAGGTGTCGAGAACTGGTGCAGCAAACACGTCTTCCACCTCTGTGCTTTCTCTTTGGCAAAACTGAGGCCGGCCTCTGCTAGCTGCCCTTCTCCACAGATGCGATTTACCTACAACGTCACGGCTTAGCTTACTCTGATAAAGTAGCAATAAGCCACAGGGTTCTTATTCACAGTATCTCAGAAACCGCAGTACACTATTTAAAACATTTCAGGAGCAAGATAAACTAAGATATTGCTAAAAATATGCAAAACAAAGTAAGATGTGCAAAGTCTACATTATAATACTGCTGGCTACTCAGTAATGTTTGTCTGTGTATACCCAACATGAGTTAAGCTTAGACCATTATACAAAAAATCATTCCATACAGGTGGTGTGTGCCTTCTCCTGCTTGTCAATGAAACACCAAATAATCTATTTCTGTCACATGACAAACACATTTGAATTATTTAAATTAAAACCACTCAGAAAAGGCTCTTCACTTTCTCTTGAACTGATCTCCTTTTTAGCTAATTATTTAGCTAAATTATTGTACACACAGTATTTTCTAATTAAGCTCAGTGGACTTGATGATAAAATATTTCTGATAAAAAGTATACAATTCTTTAAGTATACAAATGTGAGAAGTTTTACGTGTGACTCAAAGAAAGAACAATTTGCTTTGGAGGTGTAAGTCAAGGCCTCTCATGTGGAGCCACCACAAAGAGCTCAGCCCTCAGCAGTCTATTCAAGGGCCGTTCTTGGTCAAAGTTCGAGGCTCTCTCAAGTCCAACATTTATCTTAAAAATTAGATGCGTTATCGCCTAGGAAAGCACTCTCAAAACTGCTTGGCCAGTTATAACAAAATATAGCTTCAGGTTGGGGACCGACAGTAAGCTTTCTAAAAATGCTCTGGTACATCTTGGGAAGTCATACAGAGAAATGTTTTATATCTTTAACTTCTAGAGCGGCAAACTTTGCCTTTATTCTTCTTAAAACTGTTTTGTCTCACAATAAAATACATACATACATATGAAGAATCTTTTAAACAAGTACGCTCTTGAACCTCATACTGAACAAAAACAAATTCAATAAAAAGTCTGGCATAATGCACCTTAAACACTGCAAAGGGTGAGACCCTGGTACATACCAGGTCTTCACCACAATGACCAACACCTGTGACTTGAGAAAAATCTACAGAAACCTCAGCTTGGGATTATCATTTTCTATGCAGACTTGTGGCCCAACAGTGAATTCAACAGAAGGTAAAGCAGAGAGAAACAAGGTGTTTTCTGGAGCTTGCTGCGTGGGAACGCTTGGCCTCTGCACCTCCTTCAGGAGGTCACCTTCTTCTAGCACTCAAATCCGAAATGTAGAGTTTAAACACACCCCTCACCCCAAATAAAGCACACCCTATCCCAAACACCCCCCAACAGCTTGCACTGCCATCATCCAACTCCCACATCTTGCTGTGGGGAAATGAGGAAGCCAGGAGCAGAGGCTGAGCAGACCCTGCAGTGGGGCTGTCGGCCTGCTCCTCCCCGGTCCTTCTCACTGCACCTAAAACAGCTCTGGATGGAACCCATTAGAAAGGGTTTTCCTTTTTAAAGTGTATTTAAAAAAAAGATGGTTTCCCCTCCAAAATTAGTACAAAGTTAAAAGAAATGCAAAGTAGCTACAATTTATTCCAAGCCCAGCACCACCGGAAGATTCACACACACTGTTTGGTGTTGGCTTTCCTCTCACTCTGTTAAGGCAGTGGTTTCCACAGGTCAGTTCGGAGATAGAAGCGTAGTTCATGGCAGTTTGTTTTGCAACTCCAATTTGTTCTCTGGGAATATCTCACTTCATTCCCTGAAATTAGTGCTTTTGGTTCTGAGCTCCAGAGGCTGGGCTGGAGCCTGGGGGCTCTTCCTGGCACGGTATGGTGCGGCTGGTGCTCGCAGCAGGTCCTTGCTCCATGCAGGAACAACGGTACACCTCCTCTTTCTCCAGCTTTTACTCAAAAGTCATCAAGTTTGTAGGAACCTAAAAACACAAGCAGCCCACACTGACTGTTGCCACTCCAAACAGACTGCTCAGAAGCTGGTTTATTAGTCACTGACTACATTTGTCACCATGTCCTAAAGTGATTTTCCCCTTCACCAGTACCCTCTGGAATGAGGGCTCCGTAACTCAAAATTAAACATATAAATTGTGTTATTATATAGAAAAATGTAGGATTTCTTGTTAAATAAGCTGTTTTCAACAATTTATATAAGATCTAATAAACAAAATTTAGCAGGTATTCTGTCCAAACCCAAATCACTCTGACCTATGTGTATCTTTCTTAACACAAGGTCTCAACTTTGTAGCCCAGGCCTGGAGTGATATTTCATTTGTATTCTAATAAATAAAACTTGCCTGAAGACCAGAGAGTAAAACAGCTGCCCAAGTCAGCCTCACAGACCAGGCAGCGAGGCACACTTTTAATCCCAGCACTAGAGAGGAATGTAAGACAGGAGGAGACAGCTCTCAGAGAGTCTCATTCTGAGGATTCCTGGAGGCATGATTGCTACTTTGGACTGAGGTAGACGTATAGCCAGTGGCTGCCTGTTTTGCTTTTCTAACCTTCAAGTTGAACCCCAATATCTGTCTCTGGGTTTTTACTAATTGTGCTACACAGACAGGCCAGTCTTGAACTTTTTAGTATTAGGAATGCAAGCAACGAGTCATTGATGTGGGATTCCCCTCTGTATGCTGTGAATATGTTTTATTACCATTGGTTAATAAAGGAACTTCTTGGGCCTATGGCAGAACAGAATAGAGTAAGGTGGGAATTCGAGCAGAGATAGAGGAGAAAAGAAGGCAGAGTCAGAAAGACACCATGCAGCCGCCAAAGGAGAAAGATGCCTGCCTGCCAGAACCTTACTGGTAAAACATGAGCCTTGTGGTAAAATACAAAAATAATAAGAACAGATTAAGATGTAAGAATTATTTAATAAGAAGCCTAAGCTATTGGCCAAGCAGTGTTGAAATTAATACAGTTTCTGTGTGATTATTTTGGGTCCGGGAGGCCGGGAAACGAACGAGCTGCCTCCATCTACACGTCATCACATCGTTTAAATTTCTTTTAAAAGGAATTTGACAGGAAATGCTTCAGGGATTTATAACAGTGAGTCCAGCACGCCAAATCAGTTTAGGAAATCATTGAGTTAAGTTAATATGTTCTTTCAAGTAGGCAGGCTTGAATAGGAGGAAGAATACAGATGTTTTCGTGCCGTTCAGGGGCCTAATGGCTGTTTACTCAAACAAACAGATGCCACACATTACCATCAATTTCTCTATGTACATTTAAGAAAGCTACACTGAAGCCGGGCGATGGTGGCGCACGCCTTTAATCCCAGCACTCGGGAGGCAGAGGCAGGCGGATCTCTGTGAGTTCGAGACCAGCCTGGTCTACAGAGCGAGTTCCAGGACAGGCTCCAAAGCCACAGAGAAACCCTGTCTCGAAAAACCAAAAAAAAAAAAAAAAAAAAAAAAAAAAAAAAAAAAAAAAAAAAAAAAGAAAGCTACACTGAGAGCTCTATAGGAAATATGAAGGACTTTTCTATAAAAATACCAGAAATATGAAGAGTCAAATTTACCTTCAGTCAAATTTATCTTGTGTGGGGGCTGGAGAGATGGCTCAGAGGTTAAGAGCACTGACTGCTCTTCCAGAGGTCCTGAGTTCAATTCCCAGCAACCACATGGTGGCTCACAACCATCTGTAATGAGATCTGGTGCCCTCTTCTGGTCTGCAGCATATATGTAGGGAAAACACTGTATATAATAAATAAATCTTTAAAAAAAAAATTTATCTTGTGTGAATTAAAAAGTTTTTACCGTGGTCTTGGGGATGAAACTCAGGCAGGGCCTTGCGTGTGCTAGTTAAACGGGGTATACCACAGGCCTGCAAAACCCAACTGCGCTCTCTACCTGAAGGCTACAGGGAGTCACAGACAGCACAGCTTCCAGCTGCTCTCACAGGCCACAGACTCTCTCTGTACCTGCTCCCTCTGGAGCTGGAGTTACACAGGTAGCTGGCAACTAGATGTGGGTGATGGGACTCAAGCCACACAGACGCAGCAAGCACCCTCAACCACTGCACAATATCTCCAGCCTCAGCCAATTCTGAGACAATATCATAACTGAGTTATAACTCAAGGGCTCATGTGCTTAAGATCCCAGGTTTGGTGTTATGGAATCTTTATTTTAAAAAAGTGAGCTTCATTTTCTAAATCACCCAAATGTGTCTTAAGATCTCTTTTGCATTTGAGTCAGGGTCATTGAATAATTTTCAAACTTCATAGGGTCTATTATAAATTTGCTAACTCTCTGTTTAATATAAAACAAGCAGAAAACAAAACCATTTTTGCACATCTGTGTGATATTAGGAAGTTTTTTTGTTTCTTCTGTAGCTTTAGAACCTGTTCTGGAACTAGCTCTTGTAGAACAGGCTGGCCTCAAACTCACAGAGATCCACCTGCCTCTGCCTCCCGAGTGCTGGGATTAAAGGCGTGTGCCACCACCGCCCGGCAGGAAGGTTTACTAATACAGTAAAAGATGTGCGCCTTTCTTTATGCTAGTTGCTATGCATACTCCTGGATTAATCTTGAAACCTGAGACGTTTGTTTTTGTTTTTTTGAGACAGGGTTTCTCTGTGGGTAGCCCTGGCTGTCCTAGAACTCACTTTGTAGACCAGGCTGGCCTGGAACTCAGAGGTCTTCCTGACTCTGCTTCCCAGTGCTGGGATTAATGTGTGCAGCAATGCCAGCTGGCTGGAATCTGGGATTCTTTACAAGTAAGAATACCTCTGACCATATGGAAAGAAAATGCATAGCATGGAAGAGAACTCTGAAAGCCTTCTTTATTTATCTTAGGCAAAATAAAGACTGTTTCTTTCATTCTGCCCCAAACACTAACTTATATTAAAGGGCAAAAACCTTTGTATTTTTAAGTCCTTCAAGGAGTTGCTAAAGGCTGTACCAATTATTTTTCCCTTCCACACATCACTGAAATAATAATATAGAACAAGCCCACCCGACAACACTTACAAAGGAAAGGCAAATGGCAACTGGGTTCAAGGCCCAGCACCTGCACATGTTGAATGTGTAAAGTCACTGGTGTATTAGAGCCAGTTTTCTTATTTATGAAGAGTTGCAATAGCCTGATGTAACATAAAAAGAGTAAAATCCAAAACAATTTAAGCCCTCAGAATTTATAGTGCACAACACTGTCTGCTGATAGGCAGTGATGGCACAAAAATAAATGGCAAGGTCTAAATTTGTGACTCACGACTGTGGCTGTGTTTCCTGTCTGCTAACCTGTGGGTCAGGGCATCTCTGCAAGAGGGCCCAGAGAACACAGCACAACAGACAGCCACCCTGTACGGAGACAGGCTTTCCACTGGGTCACCATGGCTTCACTGCAACCATGGGAACTCACTTTAAGTTGTTACCAAAGATAAATCAGAGCTCTGTCCAAGTATCACCTGGATTTCACCCTTCTGATCTGTCATTTTCCCAAACATTGGCCATGTCCTGCATATTTTAAAAACTTCGAGCTTTATCTGCACGCTGGCTGTTGCCTGAATTGGCCCTCCACTCTCCATCTTCCCACCACTCAGGTGAGCATCATTGTCTCTGGGAAAGCTTGGTTACATATGGTGCCTTTCCCTACCAGTCTCTCTTCCTTTCACTCTGTATTGCACAGTTTCTTTACTTATTATCTTTCTAAAATATGGACTTCACACCTCACTGATTTCTATAAACAACAAAAATTATGAGAAAATTATCCAACTAGGTATGGTAGTGCATACATAAACCCCAGAACACTAGTGCTGAGGCAGGAGAGCCACAAGTTTGAGGTCAGCCTGAGCTAACTAGTGAGTTCCAGGCCAGCCTTGGCTATTTATTATACTCTGAATGTCTTTCTCTAACATACGTAAATAAAAATGCAGAAGTTACAGAGTCTGAGGAGGAGGAGGACTACTCACCTGCTGTCTGTTGCTCTGGCAGGCTGCACTCAAGTGTTTAAACCACAGCATCGCATTCATCCTGCTGCCGGCTTGAAACTTGTATGAATTTCCTAAAATTACCAAAAGCAAGTAGAAAACAATAAATCTAAAGACAATACAACCTAACATTCCAGCCAGACAAGACAACTGAGTGAAACAGACCCCAGTGCTCAGCTTCAGAACTCTCTTCATCTGCAGCCTCATTTCCCAATGTACAGTTCTTTATGCCATATGCTCACAGGATCTGAAAATCACCTTTCTACCGTACGCACAGTGAAGGGATTGTGGTTCCCCAATTGTTCATTAAAGAAGCTGTGTGGTTTCTCTAGATAGTCTGCAAATGCTATCACGCCACCCTTACTGTGCGCTCACTCTAGGAGGTACTGCCTATGTTACATATAGTGAGCCTTTGTTCAAAGTCAGAGTATAGACTCCATGAGTTGGATTACTTGGGCTTTTAATCTAAGCTTAGAACAGAAAAATGGAATAAAAGTACTATCAAAAGACGCAGTTCCTCCACCCTCCATCCGTGTTGGTGATGCAGCAGACTCAGAATCAGGGCTCAGGAGTGAGTGTCTGCAGCACCTCTGATCCCCGTCTGGCTAGCAGCTCACCTTTCTCGGAGTCAGTCAGCAGGAAGAGGTCTGGGTGCTCTGGATCGTCAGCCATCATTACCATCCACCCCACCACAGACACATTCTTATTTGACGTTGATTTGAACTAGGAATGTAAGATAATCAGAGAAAACAAATGGTGACAACCAGTGACTTCTACGGCCAGTTCTCACTGAAAGGAAAGTGTCAGTCTGTCCTTAGGAGAGGTAAGCTGTATGACCTAATGCTGACCCAGGTCAGCTTGGCATGCCCTCTTTACACAGGCATGCCCAAGTGCCACGCTTCATCACAGACACTGTCCCACCGTACATTTCTGAAAAGCGTGTGCTTGTCGATCTGCTGCTTCTCCTGGTCAGTGTTTCCACCTAGAGAATTGGTTCTCAACCTTTCTTTTCTTTCTTTTTTGATTTTCGAGTCAGGGTTTCTCCGTAGCTTTTGGTTACTGTCCTGGAACTAGCTCTTGTAGACCAGGCTGGCCTCGAACTCACAGAGATCCTCCTGCCTCTGCCTCCCGAGTGCTGGGATTAAAGGCGTGCGCCACCACCGCCCGGCTGGTTCTCAACCTCTCTAAGGCTGTGACCCTTCAATATAGTTCCTCACGTGTGGTGACCCCAAACATACAGTTACTTTGTTGCTACTTCATAACTAATTTTGCTATTGCTATGAGTTGCAATGTAAGCACCTGTGTTTTCCCATGGTCTCCTGACCCACAGGCTGAAAACTGTTGACTTAGGAGCCACGGCTGCATCCTAACACATGTGCTTCCTCAGCCTGATGATTTCATATGCGAGCGAGGCTATTCAACAATTCTTACTTGTATTTGCAAAACCAAGAAAAATTACAAAAATTAAAAAAAGGGAGGTATTTTTAGCATGTTGGTTACTTTCATAGGTAACCACTCTTTTCTGTGGGGGAAAGGGCAGAAAGTAAGATTAGTCTCACTAAAAGGAATAAGGAGTGCTAAAAATACTACAACTCAAATCTAGCAGTGTGTAAAAAGTTGCCAGAAGTCACAGCACAGAGTACAAGTCACTTCCACCATGTGATTGCCAGTGTGGCTTGGTTAAATGCAAAACTTTATTAACCAAATAACTAAAATAAGAATAAGCAACAGAACCTCAGCCATTTTGTGAAGAAAAAACACAGGAAGGGTGAAACTCACTAAGTAACCAATGGCAGACAAAATAAAGCTGTGCTCCACACACTGACCACCGGGAGCCCCATTATTTCTGGTGACAGGAAACCTAATTTCCCTTTTCTGGAAAAGCTTAATATTTACACTCCTCAAGACATAACCCAGAGAATCTGTGCACAAGAACATCCACTGTAAGACTTTAAGACAATCCTGAAGCCATTTTTGACAATTCTGAATCCTCTCAGCCTCTGTGCCATAGTGCTTGCCCTCCTCCCCTGGGAACCAAGGACCTAACAGCTACACTCGCACGTACTCAGTTCCTGAACAATTACCCATATACGTATGCTTTGGTTCGGTCCTCTGGGAAACGGGGTCAAAATGACCTCTTACCTCATCTGATCTGGCAACAGCTCTCCAGTCAATTATTGGTAATAGCCCTTTCGAATAAGCCAATCAGAATAGTCAAAGAACAACCCCCCTTGCTTCTGTGGCCCCTTTAAAAATAGACTGTACCCGCTATTAGGGGTCCCTTGGCTTCCCGAATGCTGGGGGACCCTGTCATGACAGAATTAATAAAATCCTCATGCTTTTGCATCGGCTGTGGTGTGAGAGATGGTCTCTGGGGGCGACTCCTTCTCGGTGTTTGGACGCTAGAGTCCAACACCACCACAGAAATAGGGAAGAAACAACCTATCAAATACTCACCAAGAGAATGATGACTAAATTATGATAAACTCATAAAATAGAAGACTGTTTGGCTATGAAAAGCAGTAAGTGACAACCACAGATATCAACAATGACCTCAACAGTACAAAGCAGAGAAACTCAGTCTCACAAACAAACACACAAGCAGTTAGGTGTGGTCGCACACACCTTTAATCCCAGGAGAGGCAGGGGAGGAAGACCTCTGAGTTCAAGGCCAGCCTGGTTTACTGAGAAAGCTCCAGTCCAGAGAGGATAGATACACAGTGAGAAAAAGGAAAAGAGAATGTAAACACAAGTACAGTTAAAAAGTTAAACTGCCGTTTATGTAAGGAAACATGTATGGTAAAACTCTGAAGGAAAACAAGGCCGTGACAAAAATGACACGTAAGATGACGCCCACCGGAGAATGGCTCCCTCACAGCAACGACAGCTCTGGTGATGTGCTATGCCTTGCGCTAGAGGCTTAAACATGCTCGTTTACTACATGTCTTTCACAGTTAAAGTAACGGAAGGAATGACCACAGTACAACAGTGATGGGAGAGGCACAAAAATATAAAGGAAACCAGGTTAGGATGGCACACCCGACAGTGCAGAACTCACTTCAGAACAGACAGTGCAACTTTCTAAGGTGCTCCTCCTAACCTCTGCTGCATTAGCAAGCGACATACAGCCCAGAGCAAAGGCGGATGAGATATAAATACAGACACCCCACAAGGGCACAAGAGTCACGTTTGGGAAGTTATGCCCCTTTGCTGACCTCTTCCATGCATGGAAGTTTCACGCTAACTGGGTATATTTATGCTGTGATTGTGGTTTTAAACGACTAAGAACTATTTCCTTACTGATAATTATTTTGTGTATTTTAAGAGTTCTGTTATTATAACCATTATAGGAATATCCTTCTACCGATATCTTTGTGCACTTATTCAAAGGTAACTGGAGAAGTTTTTCTTAGATGAGAAATTACAGTATATTAAAGGAATACTGACAGCCCCCCAGCACCAGGCAAGCACACACGCTTGCACATACATACACACTTTCTGACCACATGTAATCTTATATCAGAGCTAATGCAATATCATCCATCTTTACATTTCTCTCTAATGAATAATCATTTAATAAAGCCTGTTAGTACATTTTACCTTCCATTAATTTCCCTGTTCTATTTTTCTGTTTTATTCTTTATAAATAACACAGTTTTCTCCCAAGTGCAGGTTTGGTTTTTAAAATTTTAACTAATAAAACACATTGTTCAATCATTACTATGTAGTGATAGATTTAAACATAGCTGTAGTTTTTTTTGCAATAAATATACTTTAAGTAAAACTTTACATAATCAGTATGCTTTCATTTTTAAACATTCAAAAAACAGAGACATAACAAAATAATACCTCTTCTTTCTTCCCAAGTTTATTCTTCATGGACCAACAAATAATAACTCCAATTCAGGTATATGTATGGCATATGGTTGCCAAGTATATTTCTTCTCTCCTCCCTCATTTTTGAGATTAGGTCTCACACTGTAGCCCAAGCTGGCCTTTGATTCATTGTAATCTTTGTGGACATCTCTAAATACATGCAAACAAGGGCAACACTAATTGGGTTCAGTAGGCTGCATATCTTTGTGTATACACACACACACACACACACACACACACACACACACACAAGAAATAATGTCATGAATTCAAGAGGAGAGACACAAGAGGAGTCGAGGGCAGAAATGATTCATACACAGTGTACTCATGTATGAAATTTGCAAATAAAAATTAAACATAACATGAACCAAACTGCCAAGTAATAAATGAACTATTGAGAGGACTAGACAGTTATCAAAGCATAAAACACAAATGGCCAGTAAATATTTTGAAATGTGTTTAATATCCTTAGCCACCAGGGAAATGCAAATTAAAACTACATTGAGATTCTACTTCACTTAGTCTAGATCAAGATAACAAATGTAGGTAAGAATGTGGGGAAGGAGGAAGCCTTGGTTACTGTGGGTGGGAGTGCAGGCATAATGGAAATAAGACCAGAGGTTTTATGACCCATAAACCCAGGTTTTATGTTATTTCATTTCTGGGCATGCACTTATATACATTCTATCACACCAGATACTTGCACTTCCATGTTTATTGCTGCTCTATCCACAATACTAAGCAAATAAAACCAACCTACATGTCTATCAGCAGGTGAATGGATAGTAAAAATATGCTATATAGACAATAGAATTTATCCAGTCACAAAGAAAAAGTGAAAACTGCATGAAATGGACGGGTCCAAAAAAAATGTGTGAGATAACCCACATTTGTGTGCAGATCCTACAGATCCTAGCTTTATGTTTATGTATGTGTGTAGATGTGGGCCTGCTTAGGCCATGAAGCCGAGAAGGGGACCAGAAGAAGAGAGAGTTGTTGGGGGAGCGGCACAGAACATGTGGCATGAAGTGGGAGAAGAGACTTCTGGTGGAAGAAAGGGGGTATAGGCTGGGGGCAGTGGGAAAAGATGGGGGAAGGAAGATCAACAAGACAAAACCTATGTGTGAAATACCATAATAAAATCTAAGACTTGGTATACTAATTAAAAAGTAAACATTCCGTAATTAAAAAGGCTGCATACAGAGAAAAGAGCATCCAGAGGCTTTTAAGGAAACATGGGGGTATGGAAGCTGCTGCTGTGACTACTGTGCCCACAGGTGCCTCTTCACTGCTGGGAGAGATGCCGCATTGGAGTCCGAGATAGGGTTTTTGTTGTTCTTTTTGGAACAGGGTCTTCTCTATGTAGTCCTGGAACTCATGGTGTGGCCTTGAAATCAGAGATCCTAACTTCTCTGCCTCTGAGTGCTAGGACTAAAGGTGTGTGTCATCATGCCCAGATATGAGACAGAATTTTAGGTATTGTTTTCATGTTCACATTTAAATAGTAGGAACTGAGGCTATAAGGCAGGGGTTTTTAGCCATGGTCTGACCCAATGCGGGTTGAGACAGGTCTAATCCCAAAACAGATATTTGCAATGTGCTATTTTCACATTTGCAATGGAAAAACTTGTAAACACAAATGTGATTCCAAGGCATTCCTTGGAATGGCTGTTGTAATAAGAGCGGCGGGCTGTGTCCCACCACCCAGCTAGCTTTACCCGAAATAATTACACGGACACTGTATTCTTTTAAACACTGTTTGGCCCTTTAGCTCTAGCCCTTACTGGCTAATTCTGATATCCCGATCAACCCATCTCTAATAATCTGTGAGCACCAGTCTTACCGGGAAGATTCTAGCCTACGTCCATCCTGGGTTGGAGCTTCATCGCGTGTGCCTCAGAGAGCAGAGCTATCCCCGCATCCGCCCAGGAGCTGGGAGCATGGCGTCTCTCTGAGGCGTCTGCCCCCGAGAGGAGAGCTGTCGAGTCTGAGCTCACTTCCTCTTCCTCCCAGCATTCTGTTCTGTTTATTCCTCCCACCTATGTTTTAACCTATCAGGGCAAGCAGCTTCTTTATTTAATTAACCAATGACCTCCCTCCATCAAATGGCTGTTTAAACACATTTCCAACTATAACATGCATTTAGGAGTAAGCATGACAGCAGCTGGATGAGAAACGTTATCTTGTATCCTATTAGGGGTATTCTCTGTACATCCAGGAAGAAGTGAAACAAAGCTAATGGTTTTGAGGAGGAATACTTACATGTTTTCTTTCTGTGGCCTTCAGAGATTTGGCAGCATAGTAAAAAAGCTGTGTTCCACACAGGGCTGCCCAGTACTTTGTCCAAGACGCTACCTGAAAAAGATAAACTTGAAAACATCACTGAAAGGCTCTGACTTGACATTCTTAGTGACACTATTCTATTCTTCACTTCAGTTATTAGAGACAGGTTACAGCATCTCTAAATCTGTATCTCGGATATCACTGTCACTTTCAGTGAAGACACTTCAGAAGTCAAGTAATTCCACATCTCATCAAGAATCCTAACTTTTGGGTGCTCAAGAGATGGCTCTGCCAATAAAGTGCTTGCTTGCTGTATGCAAGCATGAGGACCCGAGTTCAGATCCCCAGCACATGGAAAGGCTGTGTTCAGTTGCAAACATCTGTGGGTGGGAGACAGGTAGATTGCTGGCCACCCAGTTTAGCCACTGAGCTCATGGTTTAGTGAGATAAGGGGGAACGGCAGAAGCAGCTTTTTTCTTTGTATCTGATTACTTAGCAGCAGAGTATCATGGGAGGGAACACAGCTTTGCCAACAGGTAAGATTGTGTTTACCAATCTCATAGCACTTTTAAATATTATTTTACTCCATCAAGTCACTGTACTCTTTCTCTATTTTCCCTCTCTTTTTCTTTCTCTTTTCTCCTTTTCTTTTCTTTTGAGACAGGGTTTCTCAGTGTAGTCTTGGCTATCCGGGAACTTGTATAGGCAACTACTTCATACCCACTCCTCAAAGTTCTATTATACTAACTCCCATGATGTCATTACATAATTTCTGTTTAAATAGATTAAATCTGGATTAAAAAATAAAAACTTGTATTTTCAGCACACATTCCATAACTGCCTGTTTATAGACTCACAAAAATCAGCCTTCTTTCTTGCTATCAAAGTTCTGTTAACCCTGAAGCTATCAAAGACAAACTCAACTCCTTTTTTTTTTTTTTTTTTGGAGACAGGATTTCTGTGTAGCCCTGGATGTCCTAGAACTTACTCTGTAGGCCAGGCTGGGACTAAAGACATGAACCACCACCACTCAGCTATAAACTCAACTCTTTATGCTCTGGAAATCCAGTTCCTCTTTCTTAATTTGTGTTTGTAGTGATTCTTCTCTCCACTGCATCTCAATTTCCTCCCTCTTCCACCTAATTACACAGTGAGCCTGGAGTTTTCCCTCCTTAGAGTCCCCCTTTGCCCTCCGGACATCATCCAGCTCTTTTGCTCTTTTCACAGCAAGGTTTCTCACTCTTGCCCCTGCATTTGTTTTTCCTGTTTTCTAGTCAACCTCATTCTTGTGGCTTCCAGGGTTAGCAGCTGTTATTAAGGTTTCTGCTCAATCACACCATCCCTTAGCAGTGCTGACACAGGGTGACCCAGTACATGTGTGCTCACACCTCAAAGTCCAGCACTCAGGAAGCAGAGGTAGACGAATCTCTGAGTTAGAGGCCAGACTGGTTACTGAGGAAGTTCCAGGACAGCCAGGTCTACACAGAGAAACCCTGTCTTGAAAAATAAACAACAATAACAAAACCCCAAAACAACAAAGGAAGGAGTGGGCATGGATAGCAGCACACCCATAACTCAGGGTGCTGAGGCAGAAAGATCACTAACTCAGGGCTGTGATGCTGTACACATCTCTTTCTGGGGACACTTCCTCACGGTGCTAGCAATGCAGTCTGCCTTTGGAAGCCCATCTGTATGCTAACCTCTCTGCTTTCTTCAGGGGAGCACACTCTCCACAAGGCAGGCACTTAGTTTTGCATGCTTACTGCTAGATTCTAGCACCCAGCAGACAACAGCCCACATGTGACTCTAAGGTCACTCGAGAGCTAGCTTTCTGAATGTGTGTACCTTTGGTTTAATGTGATGTAAAAAGCAAAGTAAGATGACATAAATGGACCACTTTCACATTTTCAGAATCCCTTAGATTTTCAAAAGCTGTAAGTGTAGATATATGTCAAAGTATACATTTTATTATTCTTATTTTTTTTTAATGTTCTTTTAAGACAGGGTTTCACTATGTAACCCAGACTGGAACTTGTACTGTATATATCAGGCTGGCCTCAAACTCAAGAGGTCCGCCTACCTCTGCCTCCATGGTGCTGGGATCAAAGGCACGTGTCACCACTGCCTAGTAAATATATATTTTAAATTAAACTGTACTGTAATTTGAGAAAAGAAAAAACTTTTCTTAGTAATCAAACTATTATGCTGTGAGAAAAACCAAACTTTTTTTGCTATATACTACAAGTTCTGTCCTGTTAGTTTCTTGTTTCTGGCAGGGATATTTGGAGGACATGTAGTACTGGGATTCTGTTTACATGGAAAAATACATTACAAAGTTCAAATAAACTGATGGAACAAAATTATTCTAGTTCTTACGAATTACTCTACTTTCAATTTTTCTAAATAAATTATGATATACTTTTTCTTTCTTTTTTTTGAGACAAGGTCTCACTGTGTAGACTTAGTTTGGCCTGGAACTTATTATGTAAACTCTACTCCCTGAATAATGGGATTAAAGGTGTATGCCACCATACCCAGCTTATTATTGTTATTCTTAATGTATTTTCAGGGCCCATTAAAAAATAATTTTGGGTAAGAATTGCCTTAGAAACCGAAGTTCAGGACTATCTGATTAAGCACATTTAAAATGTGATTTAGCTGCAATCTACTTAATAGCTCCAATACTTTAATCAACAGGGTAAGGGAATCTGATGACCTGGAGCAGTGACTCCTTTCCCTTCATTCTTCACTTCCTGTGCACAAATAATTTTTAGACTAAATAAGATTGCCCAAGTCAATGGGGAAAACTACAGTAACCACCCGAGTTAGAATAAAAGCTGCAATGAGGCCCCAGACCTTATTAGGCCTCTGACCTCAGCACAACCAGCTCTGATGGAAGTGCCATTCAGGCTGTAAAACTCAGCACACAGACAGCACCACCTACCCAAACCAAAACAAAGGCCTAACCCAGCAAACTCCATAGTTCCGGGAAAGTCTCTACAAGCACTAACCTTGCTCTCTGGCTTCTGTAGTCTCACATCTGGCTAACTACTCTTGTTAAATGAAGTTTGTCAACTTAGGACATGGCTTTTGTGCTTCAAAATGCACTCTGATAAAGGCCTGGGATCCCAAACACCCAGTGTGGTCACCTAATAAAGCTGATAGACCCATGTCCAAGCAGTCTTCTCTGGGGAATACCCCACGAGGGAAACCAAGTGCAGTTCCTGTCTCTGTGTGCTCACCTTCTTGATTCAGAGTGAAGTGCTCCTTGTCCAGGAGAAACCAAAACCAAACCTAATGAGGACAGTGTGTTTTTAGTGACTACAACTCTACTACGGATCTATTTCTTTTCCAATTTTCATGCTTCTCGGGCCATTAGCATATCTCCAGACCTACATTAGAATAAGAGGAATCTTACTGTGGGTTTTTTGCCTTCTTTTAACAAAGTTTTTCTCCTGAGGACACCTTGAATAGTAACAGCTCCTGGGTACAAGTGCACCGCCAAGTCTTCCGACTCCGCAGAACTGTAACAACAAGACCAAGCAGAAAGCGGCTAAGCACATGTCTGAAGCAGTCATTAAGAGGGTCGGTAAATGAAACCCCAATATTCTTAACTTTAAAACTTTGATACTTTATTGAGAGCTGGTAAGACACTGAGGATTTTAAAGACTTACTGATTTGAGATTTATAAGTTGTCATAAAGCTAATGAGGAAGTTATTAAAGTCAGATGATTAAAAACACATTCGATTACATATTTCAACAGATACAACTTAGAAAGAGAGGAGGAATTCATTTGAACCAAGATTAGTTAAAAAAGTTAAGGCTTTTTTTTCCCCTTCTTAACATGCTACAGTACATCACTGTGGTAACGCATCAGAAACTCTGACTGCTGGCAAGAGAGACAAGGATTTTGTTAGAAGTATATAAAACAGAAAATGCAACTAACAAGCTCAAAACAAAACAAAACAAACAAAAAACCCTACAAAAACAACCCCAGAAAACTCACACTTAATTTTAAAGTATATAAATAAAAGTAACAGTGTCAACAACATGCTTTTAGAAACTGGCTTTCTGTAGTAAGTGTTAGTGACACTCCAAAGCTACCCGTGCCTATGATCTCTAAACAAAAAACCCCACGCTCAGGATTCCCATTTCATATGTTTTAGTAATCATTGTAATATAGTTCCTCAGTTTATTTTAGAGTCTATATTTAAAAAAGAATGATTAAAATGCCAATCTCTGGTGATGTGTTATGAGATGTAGAACTCTGAACACAGCAAAGAATGCAAGATGTTTAGTCTCTTTATAATTATTTAGGTGTCTTCAAAGTGACAACCTGGAATTTTCATGCTCCAGCTGTTTAAAAGGAGGGGACACACAAGAGGAGACACCACCAAGCACACAGGGTTTGCTTCTCAAGAACTGCTCTGTTCTTCTGAGTGATTTCCTGTTATGAGCCCAACCCCCGCATGGATCATCTTTAGGTGCTTCTACAGCTAATACAATGCAGAGGCCCAGCTAAAAAAAAATTGTTTAATGAAACAGACTTGTCTAAATTTAGGCTCTATGGTTTATCTGGATAAACAACTTACTTAAAAAAGACAAATAGAATAAAAACTTACTAGAAAAAGAAATGCTTTGATTGCAACTTAAGAGTAACAAATTGATTTTACACAGCTCAGCCGTAACCAGCATCATTAGACAGCGTGCAGTCAAAGGACTAACAATTTCATAGCATTTTGAAATGTGACATAAAGATGCAAATTTTAATAATTAGCCCTGTGACTTAGAAAGAATAGTTCAAATTTAAACTAGAATAAATCTTGGAAAGTTTTCATGGGCAATTTGTTTAGTTTTAAAACCAATTATTTGAGAAAGAAGAGAAAAAAAATGTCAGACAACACCCATATGAGCCAGCCACCAACACCAGAAGGGAGTTCTATGGCCCCTGATGCAGGGGAATTGTACCTGCTGGCCTTCGTGTGGCTTCGATAGCCATTTCGTGGCACTCTTGTCACCGGGCCGAGAGAATGGTATAATCTGTTCCTGTTGGATTCCATTATAAATTGTATACATTACACATATTTTTATTCATAGAATCATTAACACCTAGAATAGTACACTAGTTTGTAATCTAGCTTTCTATATTAATCCGTAAAAAGGGAAAGATAGGATTCTTTTTTAAAACATGCATCATAGTTACAATTTTTTCTACTGACTCTAGAAACACAGGTATAAGTATACACTAGACTATACAGCTATACAGCACTCATTCTCACGTCTATTACAACAACTGTTTATGGAAACTTGAAAATGTTCCACAGCCCCCTTTGCTCTTCTTGGATTCCAGTTTAAATATGACACACAGAATTGTATGAATAATTCATTTTATTATGTCCCTATGAAGACACCTAAAAGCAATGTGGCTTATAAACTTAAAATGAATGAGGAAAATTTCTTATCAAAGAAACTAGAAGAGACAAACTGAGGAGTGCATAGAGGCATTTTTTGTTTTTCCTATCAACTGTCAAAGCCAATAAATGCTAAGAATGGTATGAGTCCGTATCTATCCCAAATCATATCATATTTGATACAGGAAATATAAACCTGGAAACAATGGCATTTCTTTGTTTAGTAAAACCAAAGTATGAGATACATGATACTTAATCTAGTAAATAAGGGGAGAAGATAGTGGTTACAATTCAAACAATGATTCAGAGACTGGGGAGATGGCTCATGGAACAACATTTGCTACATGTGCTACACGCTTAGGACCCTAAGCTTGGTATGGAGCACTTGGTGTGTGTGTGCTTCAAGTCTGAATCTTTCTGGGCTGCATTTTTTAACTGATTTCAAATTGTTTGAAGAGCTACTGCTTTAACCCTGGCACAGGTATAGATGTTTTAACTGCAAACGTATGTTAAACAAACTGTGCCATACAGGAAGAACACCAGTATGAGGTATGAAGGTCAACACATTACAAACTGCCTTCCGAGATAACCTGCTGAGATGCAACACTACACTGGGTTTAAACAACCCATTTATAGTTTAAACAACCTAGGAAACAACTGCTAACCAATCCTGTTAATGAGAAATCTTTAAAGAGAAAGTTTCTAACAAGTAGTTTGAAATTAATGATTCAAATAAAATTTCAAGTGTTCCTGTTTAAAGTGACTGACCTGGAGTTTTCATATAACTGAAACAATGATGAGGCTCAGTGGGAGGCCCTGGGCTCAACCCCCAGCATTGCAAAACAAGCACCAACCCCCCACCTCCCCAGTCCACTTGCAGCTTATGACTTCGGATCTTGGTTTATGTGTAACAATGGAGTACTTATTTCTGTCAAGTCAAATGTCTTGAGCCAGATGAGGTACTGAAGTGGTAACTTAAGAGTTCCAATGGATGTGTGGTAAATACCCATTTGAATAACTTGTCCTTAGTCTCAGGGAGAGTTCTATTTGATGATCAACACGGCACACTATCTCTGCACAGATGACAGGGTGTGTAACTTAAAGCAACAAGAAAAGATAGCATGACCGTACAGTAGGTTAGCGAAAAGATAGCATGACC
>NW_004949095.1:5824835-5859611 GCF_000317375.1 Microtus ochrogaster
TACAGTAGGTTAGCGAAAAGATAGCATGACCGTACAGTAGGTTAGCGAAAAGATAGCATGACCGTACAGTAGGTTAGCAAAAAGCACTATACATGCACTGACCTCTTGTGTCAAATGTCAATCTTTACTTGTAATTTAAAATTAGCTGTTATTTTGTCCTTAAGAATGCAAAGGTTAAATAAATGTGTTACACAGACCTATGGAAATAATGTCATTTTGGTACACAGAAATTACTTATGGTTATTTAAAATTTTTATTTGACATTTATTATTGCTAAAAAATGTTATAATTTCAAAAATTCAAAACACATGTAAACACCAAATAAACATATATAAAGATCACAATAGCCATTCTCATGTACAATTCCAGAGTTAAATATCTACTTGCCATCTCATCTGCCAGTAAAAAGATAATAGTAATAAGTAACAACAACTTTTTCCAATTCACATTCATATTATTTCCTAAGACAGGCCAAAGGTCAAAGCAATTTTAGTGGCTAATTTCTCTTACCTTTCAAAAGCCGGCCATGAGGTCTCTTCACTTAGTTCAGAGCCATCACTACTCCCTAAAACCAAGAGTTATTCTATTATTGTTGTATCAGTAATTTTTCCAGTTTAGACTTTCTACTTTAAAAAATGAATTTTCTGGTGGTACATGCTAATAACAACCCTAGTATTTAGAAGGTGCAGAGGGGAGGACTTTATGTTCAAAGACAGCCTTGGTCAAATAACAGTCGATTCTGTCTCAAAACAAAAACACACAATGACGACAAAAAAATCCAAGGGCTGGAGATGCAGTTTACTGGTGAGTATTGGTCTACCCGAGTTAGACTATCAACACCACAAAAAAAAAAAATTCTACCAAAGTGTTCAGAGCAAAGGCTAAGTTTGCCAAAACTGAAATTCAAAGAAGGTCACGACATACTAACTTCTTGTTTGGAAACCGATATGCGACCATGATTAACAGCTCGATCAGATCTGAACTAGAGTCTCCCAGGGCACGGCACAGTCTGGGCACCACTGCATTTCACAGCACAGAGAAGCTTAGCCCAGCTGACTGTACCCACTTCCCACAGCTGTTCTAGAGTACAGGATGGCACCTGACTACTTCAGTTACATCATGTCTTAGTTATGTAGGCAAATAGTAGAAGATTACTGCATCCTTACTTCAAATTAAGGATATACACTTCAGCCATTTTCCTTTCAGGGTTTTTCTTTTTCAGTGCTGGGATTCAAACCCAGAGCCTTGGGCATTTTAGACAAGGGTCTCAGGGGAGTAGAAAAAGTGCCAGCGTGAATTGGGACTGTAAGAGCACATGTGCTTATTCACACGACATGAAGAAAACCAGCATCAAGAACTCAATGGTGACACCAGATCAAGAAGGGAGCAACTCCCTCACCCTGACGCCACTGATGGCACCGGCTCTAACCGTCCCATCATGGGCAGACACGCTGCAGCTCAGCTCTTACTGTTGAGATGACTTACTCAGACTGTCTGCTTGTCTTCCCGTCCATCCATCTGAGTTCAGCTGGACTTGGTCCTGCCCTTTGTCCCTGGATTCAACTCTATAGCTCACCCCTATCCTGTAGCGAGCAGATTCCACAGCAGCAGCTGCAGCCCCTCACAGACCTCCTGCAGGCTCGTGACCGCCCCCCCCCCCCATCAGCCTTTCTGCCAGTTTCCTTCACCCTTTGTAGCCACTCTGTGTGGTATGTAATATCTGATGTGGAGCTATTTTCCATTAAGACTGGAATAAAAGACCCCGTGTTTGCCTTGGCTAAGGAGATCAAGGAAAGTGGTAATATCTGGCAAACTGCTGCCATAAAATTGCAGTACCTGTGAATCTGTTGTTCAATAAATCCTGACTCTATGGAGATTCACAAACGGTTCATTCACCTATGTTTCTGACAAGACACACTCACACACACAAAAAGTAAAAGCTACAGCTAAACTAGAGAATAATTTTAATACACACAGACGAGATAGCTAAATATATAAATTTGTTTTCTTACATAACATACTAGATTCCATAGGTATAACAAACTTCTAACTGAAAACAGGTTAGATCAAGGCTGACACTACACATGGACTACTTACAAAGTCACTAAGAGGTATTTCCGGTAACACTTGATTTCTGATGTTTAATTAGCAACATTTACATCAGAGGACAACACCAAAGAAACAAGTGCTGAGTGGCACTCAAGGGTTCAAAAGCAATTCTGTGTTTAGGATTTGTTATTCTCAGGCCAACGGAGCCAGTATGCTCAGATAATGGATCTCTACTGATTTTGACATCGAGATTATAGCAATAATATAGTTTAGCCCTTGAGCAACATGACAGTCAGAAGACCTTTTTTCTCTTTGTTAAAACCACAACTGAGCATACTATGGATATAGTCTTTAATTATAAAAAGAAATCATGATCAGATAATAAAACACAGTTTTAAAGATGGGGGCTGGAGAGCAGGCTCAGCAGTTAAGAGCAGAGGACCTGTTTCCTGAACCCATGCTGGGCAGCGCACAAAGGCCTGTAACGCCAGTACCAAGGGTGTCTGAGGGGGACTTGTACTCACAAACTGACACACACATATACACAGAATTACAGAAAAAGTAAAAACAGGCTGGGAAGGATAGCTCGGGGTTAAATGAAAGTTATACTACTTTTTCAGAAGATCCAAGTTTGGTTCTCAGCACTCATGCCAAGTGGAATCCCAGCTGCAGAAGATCTGACCATCTTCTAGAATCTGCTGGCCATGCGCCCACAAAGGCACACACAGGTGGAAGGCATGTACACATGCACACACATAGACATGACTTATAAATATCTTTAAAAAAGCCAGGCGTTGGTGCCCCATCCCTTTAATCCCAGAACTCAGTAGGCAGAGGCAGGTGGATCTCTGAGTTTGAGGCAAGCCTGGCCTAACAGAGCGAGTTCCAGGACAGCCCGTGCTACAGAGAAACACCATCTTGAAAACTCAAAGGAAAAAAAAATTTAAACAAAGAAGTAAAACAATTAACAGTAGCACATGGAACCTTCTCCAAACTATCATATAGAATACAAACCAAGCCTCACAAACAAACAAAAAATTGGAATTAATTCCTTGTATTGTGTCAGACCACAGTGGAATAACTCAATGGAATAATAATTACAGAAACCACAAAAATATTTAGAAACTAAAAATACATTTTTGAATGAGTAGTTCAAGTAAAAAAAGAAATGCTTAAAGTCAAATGATAATGAAAACACATGCAGAAGAACCTCTGGGACATATCTGTAGAGGTTAAGTGCTCACATTAAAAATCTGAGAGGTGCCGGGCGGTGGTGGCGCACGCCTTTAATCCCAGCACTTGGGAGGCAGAGGCAGGCGGATCTCTGTGACTTTGAGGCCAGCCTGGATTACAAGAGCTAGTTCCAGGACAGGAACCAAAATCTACGGAGAAACCTGTCTTGAAAAAAAAAAAAAAAAATCTGAGAGGCAACAAACACAGCCAACCCCGCACACAGTAAATGACAATGTATTTAAAGATTAAAGGGGCAGTAAACAAAATTCAACCAAACGGTTGAGAAAAGATAGTGAGATTGACAAACCCTTAGACCTCCTGTCAAAAAGAGTTTAAAGACACAAATTAACAAAATTAGAGTTCAAATGGGTCATGATAGAGGGATCATAACAGAACATTATCAGAGATTACTATGAAGAATTAAACTCTATAAAAAGCTGAAAAACCCAGAATTTCTAAATGTCTATCATATACCAAAATTAATTCAGAAAATATAAACAACTTAAGCAGATTCATCAAAAGCAATGAGACTGAAGCTATAATCAAAAGCTTCCTTCAAATTAAACCTTCAAGACCCCTCTCACCCGTCAGATGGCTGCCACCAAGAAATCTGACAGCGAATGGTGGGGAAGATATAGAGAACACTTATTCTCTGTTGGTGGGGTACAAATTACAGCCATTATGGAAATCAGTTCAGAAATGACCCAGCTATACCCTGAGAATGCCATGTCCTACCACAGAGGTATCAGCACCCCATGTTTACTGCTGCTTCAGAGAAATGGAACCAACCTAGCTGTCTGTCAACAGAGAAATAGATAATGAAATCTGGTACACAGATACAAAAGAATATAGTTCTAAAGAAAAATGACCACCAAGTTTTCAGGAGAATGGATGGATCTAGAATGTACTGAGGCCATACAGTATCACAAAGAAAAAACCCTGCAGAGCCGGGCGGTGGTGGCGCATGCCTTTAATCCCAGCACTTGGGAGGCAGAGGCAGGCAGATCTCGGTGAGTTTGAGGCCAGCCTGGTCTACAAGAGCTAGTTCCAGGACAGGCTCCAAAACCACAGAGAAACCCTGTCTCAAAAAAAAATAAAAAATAAAATAAAAAATAAAAAATAAATAAATAAATAAAAGAAAAAAAAAAAAGAAAAAAACCCCTGCATGTTCTCCCTATGTGGATCCTAGACTATAATACATGCATGAACTATGTAAACAAATGTGCAGTGGGTACAGCATACCATGAAGAAAGGGAAACAACACAGGGCAAATATTAGATGATAGGACCTGGGTGCAGCTGATGTTCACTTAATTCAAAGGTAAGATTTTTGTTTTTAGTTTTAACTATGCCGTGGACTGTTTTTTCTGTCCTCTTCCTCTTCTTTTTTGATGGTGGATAAGGTCATAAAAGTATCAATAGTGGCTAGGTAGTGGTGGCACACACCTTTAATCCCAGCACTCAGTAGGAAGAAGCAGGTGTGTCTCTGAGTTTGAGGTCAGCCTGGTCTACAGAGTTCCAGGACAGCTAGGGCCTTACAGAGAAACCCTGTCTCAAAAACCCAACACACACACACACACACACACACACACACACACACACACACACACACACACACACACACACTCCAGTGTGAGGTTCCACAGCTTGAGGGCTATTCTATTTTAATTGTATATAAAGGAGTTCAATGAGATATAGGTCTGGTTAATTTTGCTGTAAGATTTTTTCCCCCCAGAGACAGGATTTCTCTGTGTAATAGAGCTTGCTTTGTAGACCAGGCTGGCCTTGAATTCACTGAGATCCGCCTGCCTCTGCCTCCCAAGTGCTGGGATTAAAGGCATGCACCACCACCGCCCAGCTGCAAATTCTTTATAATAAAGTTTAAATCATTAAAAAATTTCAACAATAACAAGAGACCTCCAACCAAACCAATTTACTCTACTCAGGGCTCTCCAGCCATGGTTCTGCTATGTAATGCATGTTAATGCACAGGAACTTAATCCCTACAAACCTTTGGTCAATTTTTCATTCTCATGTTACTGGGTTTTTTTCTCCCTTTTTCTTACAGAAAAAAAAAAATCTTAATGTATAGCTCAAGACTATCCTCAAAATTGTGATCCTCCTGCCTCGACCTCCAAGGTGCTGGGATTACTGGTGTGCTGACTTGCTACAGTCTGGACCTATAATATCCTGTAGAAGTCCATATTTTAAAGGCACGGTCCCCAGGCGGAGCACTATTGGGAGGTGGTAGGAGGTGCTCAGGTCACAAAGGGGAATGTCCTAGAGAAGACATCCTTTCTCAGTTTCCAACACAAGGTGAATGGTTCTGCCATGTTGCACGCTTCCATCATGAAACCTTACCTTGGGCATCTATGGGAACTTGCATCAGATATGGCTACATTTAGAATCTCCCTCTTCAGCGCTGGGGAAACACTAGCAGTGCTCACATGAGGAGCGAGTGCACGCCTGTAGTCCAGCAAGGGAGAAGTGGTAAGAGGGCCCTGAGGGGTTGTTGGCAGTGCCGGCCAGGTGCAGTGCAGGAGTCTATCTCAAAAATAAGGTAAGGAGTGCTAGGGGAAGACATCCTGAGAACCTCTGGCCTCCACACGTGTGGTGTAAGCACACATATACACAAAATAATTTCTATAAACATCTATACGTGAGAATGTCCTTACTTATTTATACTATACCTGGGTGACCTAAACAAGTTTTACATTTTGAAATACCACAAATATTTTATTTTCATACATTCAATGGCCTGACATTTCTATTAAGACCAAAGAAGTTCAAAACCTAAGTCTTGACTTGCCAAGTTCAGCCACGCTTCAATAAATATGTTGCCAGTCAGACAATTCTCTCCCAGTCCTGTGTATGGTAAGATCACCATCAGCTAATGAGCTGATAATTCAAATGACTTTGGAGTCACACTTGACCCCTTCCTTTCTTCCTTTTCCTCACTTTCAGCCAAACTGCATGTGTTAACCAATTAAAGCAGCCTACAGTCTTTTCTCAAAGTTCTCAAATGCCTTCTCATTTGGAGTCAAAACTTGAAAAACAATAACTATTACCATCACCTCACATTTGATTGTGCCTTTGTTTTAAATCATATGTTTTGTATTTATGCTAGGGAAGACGGTTACGACACTGGGGTTGTCAAACGGCCTACCCCCTTTCACAGGGGTCACATATGAAATAGATGCATATCAGAAATTTACATTATGATTCATGACAGCAGCAAAATTATAGTTATGAAGTAGCAACAAAATAACTTTATGGCTGGGGGTCATCACACATGAGCAACTGCATTAAAGGGTCACAGCATTAGGGAGATTGAGAACCACTGTGCTAGGGTTAATGAATGTTTTTGTGGTTAAGTTATTTTGGTTTTGCCTGCTTGTTCAAATTCTTTTTTGGCAGCAGTGGGTGGCCCCAGTGAGCGTCTCACCTATGGATATCCCACTGGAAAGCGTGGAGCTCTCAGCTTGGCCTCGTGATGGTGCATGCGGCTCCATGACGCTATCATCCAGCAGGTGCCGTGGACCTGCGTTTGGGAATGTCGCACTCTTAAACTCTGCTGTGTTCATCTTATGAATGAAACTAGGAACAAAGAGAAACACTCTTTACGACTCCTGTTTCTAGCATAGGACATAAAAGATAACCAAGAGTGTTCTGAGTTTGTCTTGAAACAGAACATGCCCACTGGAAATGCATTCCTCCTTCAGCAATCAACAGTGTAAAACTAATGGCACTAAGTGAGAATCGGGGTTTCCCCTTGTATTTAGGACTAAAGAGAGTAGTTCTTATAACTTAGTTTATTATTTGTGTTTGTCACAATTGATAGCTCTGATAACAAGGCTACAATTTTAAAAGGAAACTTTCAGCATAGCTCTCTGGATTTATTACTGTGGCTCTCAGAGCTCCTGATTGTTCTTCCTCTGATACACTCATTTCCAAATGCAGGTAAAAGAAAACTCTTTTTAGGCAAACAAGATAGATTTTTTTCTGATCCTGAAGACCAATCACACAGGCACCTAATTTCTACTTAACTAATTAAGTAAACAGAATATAGAAACATGTTTTACTAACAAAGAAATCAAAAGTAAATCCATCTGCAAACAACTTAAAAACAATGGAAAGACAAAATTGAAAGTGCTGACTTGTAACCCAAGCTATGGCACTTCCTATGTCCGTGTGGAATCAGGTTCCGAGGGGACGGGGGCGTCTGTGGCAGGAAGGCCCCCTCGGCAGCACTGCTCTTCCTCCCGCTCTGTGGAGAGGCTCCCACTTCAGGACCTAGAGAGGAGAGGACAGAGGGAAACTGTCACCAGGTTTCAAGGGCCTGGTCTACAAAGTGAGTTCCAGAACAGCCAGAGCTGTTAACACACAGAAACTGTGTCTAGAAAAACCAACCAACCAAACAAACAAACAAAAAAACCAAAAATAAAAAACCAAACCAAACCTCTCTGATATCAAAGTGTGTATTGTTAGTTCTATTTAATTCACTTGAAGACATATGTATTTTCCAAATTCTAAAATAAACCTCCAACCATACAAAAATCTACTAATTTTTATCTCTCTTAAATATGTTAAAACAGAGGCGGTATAAACATTTCCCTAATTTATCAAAAAAGAAAGAGATCAGTTTGGGCTCTTAATTCACAGACAAAAATCTAGACATAGTACCTAGGTCTTCTGACTCAGTTTCAATCTGATGCCCTGCTTGTTTACACACGGCTTTGGGTTTCTCTGAATGAAATGTGCAGGCTAGGTCAAAGGCTCAGGGTAGAAATGATTACCGCACTGCCTGACACTTGAACTGATTTATGGAAATAAAAAAACAGCTCATAATGTGTAGCTTTCAAAACAACTCTCCAACAAAAATCTGCTGGCCCTACCCCCTTAATCTCAGCAGTCAAGGGACAGAGGTAGGTAGATTTCTGTGAACGCCAGCCCAGCTAGAGCTACACAGTGAATAAAAACATGTCCAAAACAAAACAAAACAAAACAAAACAAAAAACAGACAAAACCAACAAAATACAAACAAACTCTGCATGGTGGTGAGCACCTACTATCCCACACTGGGGAGGCTGAGGCCTGAGGATGGGGAGTTAAAGGCCAGCACAAGCTACTCAGCAGGATCCTGTCTTAAGGAACAAACAGGAGAAAAGCACGTTTAAGAGAATCAGACAGAGCATCTTCTGTTTGGAGCGTGCTTCCTCTGGACAGTGTCATGCAGCTCATTTCCTCCCCTGATGAACCAGGACTTCAGATTTTTAGGTATGCACTAGAAACCTTAGTTTAAAGGTCTATGTTGGTAATTTTTAAAAGGCACTTATCAGTTAATTTTTAATGATTAATTTCTTATATTTTAGTATTTCTGATGTGATTTATATACATTAAAAACCAGTTGTAAATCTATGGATAAAGAAGTATGGTGTTTGTATTTGTAACATGTGGCCCATCACTGAAAGCCAAAGTCACTAAATTTGAATTCTATAATTATTTAAATTAGAATTTTTGTTCTGACCATAGAAATATCTTCATTGCCTAATATTAAATTGTATTCTTAATAATTAAGATAATATTCACAAATCTATTGCTAATATCATATGTATTTTCCTCAACTAGGAAACATTTATTTATACATTACTGACAATCAACAAATAATTTTTTAATTAAAAACCAAAATAAAACAGAAATCCAGACAGCACTGATATACTTTAATACCCAAAATGATTTTTTGTAAGCAGTATAAGATATGCTAAGTATTCACTCACTTTGAAATATAATTCTTTCTTATGAGATCAGGTTATCTGGTACACTGTTTGATAATGACACCCACCTTGAAAAAAAAACCCTCCCCAAGGAAACCATGCACCAATCAACAGCTATGGACTAACCTACTAGGTCTTCTCTGGAAGCAGCTGAACGTGGTGTACTTGTCCCTGGTTCTATCTTTAATGAGAGCCTAAATTTTAAAAGAGCAAAATGTAAGAAACAATGAACACTGACAAAATATCAAAGTCATGCTTTTTTTACAAAAAATCCAATAGGGAGTTGGAGGGATGACTCAGTGATTGAGAGCACCAGAGAGTCCTCCAGAGGACCCAGGTTCAATTCTCAGCCCCACAGGGTAGCTCAGAACCATTGTAATTCCAGTTTCAGATGATATGATGCCCTGCCCTCTTCTGACCCACACAGGCACCAGGCAGGCAAAATACCCAGACATAAAAACAAAAATAAACACACACACACACACACACACACACACACACACACACACACACACACACACACACACGGCTCTTTAGTTACCACACAAAGGTACCAAACATTTCACCACAGCTAAAGACATTTACTAAATTACTAAAAGATGATTTTAATTACACTGGACATGGTAGCCAGCCTGGGCTACATAATAAAATCTAGGCCAGTCTGGGTTACAGTTTGAGATCCTGCCTCACACAAACCAACCAAGAAGCAAAAATAGATTTAGATTTGTACTGACATACACTTAATAAAATGATAATCAAGTCCAGGAATGTACTCATGTATTTAACATATAATTTATTTCTAGACTGATGTAGGTGGGTCTTCTTTCTATGTGTTGCTTTCATTGGTTAATTAATAAAGAAACTGCTTGGCCTGATAGGTCAGAACATAGGTGGGTGGAGTAGGCAGAACAGAATGCTGGGAAGAAGAAAAGTGAGTCAGATGCCATAGCTCTCCTCTCTGAGATGGACGCAGGTTAGAATCTTCCTGTTAAGCCACCACCTTGTGGTGCTACACACATTAATAGAAATGGGTTAATCAATATATGAGAGTTAGCCAAGAGGCTAGATATAATGGGCCAGGCAGTGTTTAAATGAATACAATTTGTGTGTTGTTATTTCCGGGGCTAAGCTAGCCGTGTGGGAGTCAGGCGGGACACGAAAAGCAGGCCTGCTCGCCTCACCACTACACTAGACTCTCGACAAGATGAACTATTGGCTTGACTTTAATACTGAAAACCTTTTTACAGAACTACCCAACAAATCAAACGACCCAGTTTATGAAATGAAAGGTCTACAGAAATACCAAGACTGTTCCCAAAATGGCTTCTCAATCCTTGTCTTACAGGCGTGTGCAGCTATTTTTCACACCATGACACCATCTACAAAGTTCACAACTGCACAGTCAAGCTAAAAACAAAATCCAGAGAGACATAAACTAACCAATCTCACAGTGCTTTAAAATAAGTGCAGGATTTTGTGCTGGGTGGCTCTCACTCACTGCTCTCCTGGTCATCCGGGGCTGTATGAGGGTTGGTGGGAGGTAGTTAATGCTGGGAATTTCTTGTTACTTGTTCCATTTAAGTACCCAGTTTTGAGTTCCACAGAAATATATTTTGATTTTTATTAGTGAAAGCAATCCTGGGAAACAATACTGAAGCAGTTAATTGTAGAAAATGTTTTTGGTGTAATTGTGAAGCCTTGTATTACTAAGTTGTCTGAATGAACAGAAAATTTGTGTTATATGATTTTTTATATATGTAATAGATAAATGTATATAGATAAAATTTTGTTTAGTATGAATTTGATTTGAGAAAAGGAAAAAAAGTATCTCTGGTGCTTAGGATGATAGAGACAAGGTGGAGCAGAGATGCCTGGCAGAACCAGCAGGTATTTCCTGCAGAGGGAACAGTGTACCTCTAGAATGAAGAAAACTTAAAGGGACTATGTAGAGCAAAGTCCAGGAAGAAACCTGGGACATGTTTACACGTAGAGAGTAGGAGGAGAAAGTGAAAGCACGGTGTCGAAGAAAGAGAAGGAACAAAAGCCCTGAAAATGGGACCAACAGAGGAAAGAGCACTCCGCTAGTCAAGAGATGATCACCATCATAAGAAATCAGCAAAAATAAGTACTGTCAGGATTATTGCCACCCTTGGATAAAAGCACAGTTATTATGAGATGGTTTTCTAGTTACACGGAATGATGGGCATTAAGCCTGTAGCACAATCAGGCATGAGAAAATCTTATGTCCCAACGCATGGGCTCTTGTACAGAATCAGTAGATACCACTGAACATTACTTCCAGCTCTGCATCTGAATAAGATGCAGCCCCAGTTTCCACAAGAAGAGTTTGTTGAGAGAGAGCTGGTGATATAAACAGACCTGTGCCATTTTGTGGTAGGAGTTCTAGAGGGAAGACGCACACACCCTGAGAAGAGGCACCAGCAGAGAAGCCTGAGTACCCTATGACTCCTTTGACACACAAAAAAAGGTTATTGGTACATATTACATTTTATTCCTAGGCTTATTAAACTGGTAAGTCAGTTCATGGAGTACTGAATATGTTTAAGAGTTATTTTCTTCCACCAAAACCTGCAGGGACAGGCTTTGGGAATGGCCAGGGTCTGTCTTATGTCTTTTCTCGGTGTTTAGACCTCTTACTTTTTTGGCCACCAGGATAGAAATCCTGGTGGAAATCAGAATGACTCTGAACAATGAGTGGTTTTGGTATCCTAAATGGGACTTGAACTTTACACCCAATTTATATATTATGAAGACATAAATTATTTGCAATATGGGCACAACCAGAATTGGAGCAAATCCTATCCAGTAATGTTTTTATTTGTTTTGTTTTGTTTTAGTTTTGCTGCTTGTCATTCAAGCAATGGGTCATTTCACAATTGGCTGAATCTAAGCTTTTTGTTTATTAAATCTTGCTATTCAAAAACAACAACAACAAAAAGAAAATTCATTAAGTTGTCTTTTGTTCTGTTTTGGTGGCACTGGGGGCTTAATCAAGGACCTTATAAAACAGAGGCAATGTGCTACCTGACTTGGAAGTTTCAATGAAATCACATATCACTTCCTTCATCGCCTAAGAAAATAAAACACTGTATTCCAGTTACTTGACAGTGCAGACAAACGGCTCAGCAGACTGTACTCCCTGCACACCCTCTACCTTCCCTAGCACGGAATGGGAGCTGGCTGACTACATCCCAATGCTACCTACGGCATCAGTAGCAGGGATCAGCTATTATTCCAAGTGTTGTGGTCTACACAGCAGGTTCCAGGACAGCCAGAGCTACATAGAGGGACTGTGTCTCAACACACAAAACAATTAGCTTTAATAAAAACTCCAACACAAGTTTGCTATAGTTAGTAAAAACTAACAATTCTCTATAATTGTATAGGTTTTTCTTAGACTGTTCTACATAATACTCTTTATGTCAGTAAGTTTCTTGTCCTAGGGAGGGATTTTAATAGATACTTGTATTGAGATTTTAGGACAAAGATAACTGTTCATATTTCCCTAGACAAAATGTGTTTGTCATATGTAAATTCTGTATTTATACTAGAGTAACTAGAGGCACAGGAAAAAAGAGCTAAATAGTAAGACACAGACCATCAAACTTAAGACACAGCATGGTGTAAGAGGTCTGTGAAACTCCAGCCTTAAAAAGCTAATAATACCCTCATATTAGGTTCAAATGGGTCATTATATATAAACAAAATTTATTTTGTGTAAAAGCTGAGAGAGAAATTAAAATGATATGATATGGGGAAGAAAATGATAATAAAGGGATTTTCAAACAACACAATTTTAGATGTATAAAAGTATTATCAGAGCTTAACAAATTTAATATCAGAAGAAAATAATTTATAACTTTCCAGAATTTCTAGTTTTTCAATGGGACTAATTCTGTACCATAGAATTAAGACTGCTGAAATCTGTAAGTACAAAGTAGATCATAATTAGTCAAAGGGGATAAGAAAAACTATAGCATTAATAGTGGAAAAAAACTTACTGAATTCTATTTTGGCATGTTTTAAAAACATGCCTTTATATTTTTTTTACTCCTTCATTTATTCATTCTTGTGTGCACAGGAGCCATAATACAAGCAAGAAGGACAGAGGATGACTTCCCTGCGTGTTCTATAATAGTTTCCTCTGAGGTTGAAACATTCCATCCTTCTGGGAAGCTCCTTAAGCAGGAAGGTAAACAGTTCCAAACAGTTTCAGGAAGTCCCTGAAACTGACCAGATTCTCTAGGGCCTCCTTCCCAGGATGCACACAAGTCAAACTGCTGAGACTCACTCCAGACAAGATGACTTGTAAAGAGTGAGACCAGGCCAGCACCCGGAAGAAACAGAGGCCAGCAAAGCTGCCTGTAGAGTCGCTGAGGGCACTCTCCAACCTGAAGAGCCGCCTGCAGGCCGTGCAGTACGCTCCAGGTTTCCAGCCTTGTTTCTACCCATGCTTGGTGGGCTTTGGTGATACAGCTTTCTTTGAGCCATTTCCACTCCTGTAAGTAACTCCAATAAAACTCATTGGTTTACCAAGTTGGATTTTGGTGGTATCTGTACTTGAGTTTGTAGTAGGTTCCCTATCAGGGGTGAGTAGACCTGTGTGTGTTGAGTCTGCCTGGGGAAAAACTTTATCAAACAGAGAGTCAATTTTCTCCTCCTACCATGTTGTTAGACTTGGAAGCAAACCCCCTTACTAACTGAGCCATCTTGTCAGCTCAAACAGGCCCTTTAATTGGGGGCTGGGGGAGGGCTGAAGATACAAAGTTCAGTTTTAAAGCTTGGCAATAAACAATGCCCCTGTGAGGTGGTATCCACTTGCAGGTCCAGTCCTCAATGGTCTGAGACAGAAGAACTGCTTGAGCACAACAATGTGGGACACCTTGGGCAATACAGGGAAAACCAGACATAATGAAGAAAGCAAAGGAAAAAATGAACAAAAGAAACCAAAAGAAAAACAAAAAGCATACCCTCTCTACCCCAGCAGTTGTGATGTGAAGTAAGGCCACAAGGAACCAGAAACGCTACGGCTTAAGGGTCCTTACTAAAGGACTGTATGATTTATTAAATGGTACCATAACTCAGGGAAAGGAAGTCTTAAACAGTCTCTCAAACCACTTTCAAAGATGTGTCTAAAAATAATCATTTAAGAAGGAACAATTTTTGTATTTTGTGAATGGCATATCTTTTTTTCCTGCTTACAGAAATATTCATTTCCGTAGGAAAAGAGTCTGAGTATACAAGAAAAAGGAAAAAAAAACCCCTCAGTTTTGAATTAAATGTGTTGTTGTTTACAGCTTAAGAATGTTAAAATGTATTTTTAAATTACTATATTTAGTTTTTGAGGGAGGATAACTTGTGTGAATTGGTTCTATCCTCCTCATGTGGGGCCCTGGAATCAAGCTCTGCCTGTCAGGGCTGCCTTCAGTTTCTTTCTCTACAGAGCATCTGCTGGCTTAAAAGCTAGACTACTTTTAAATAAAGAAAAGCGGGAGCATTTGCATACTGGCTCACCCATGCCACGTGATTGAAAGAAACACATGTAATTACCCTTCCCACTGTGCTCCATACCTAAACGCATCGGACGAAAGGGTAAGGCTCAAAGTGGAGAACCAGACAAAGCATCACCCAAACCTAAAGATGGACCTACTTGTAATTATCGTCTTCCACAAACTTTTGTAGTTCTTCTATATACTGAACGGAATTCAGGTATTTCTGGACATGAGGCAACATGGGAATATCTAGGCAAAAGATGACAGATGATTATTTAGTAAAGTACATAGTAACTAGAAACTTAAGAAAAGAAATATAACTGAACGTAACTGAGCCACATGGCACCAAACCTGAAATGAACTCTAAAAGACATTCTTTTCACTCACCATAGTCACAGGACTGCTGTAGGTCAGAAATTATTCGAAGAATGTTATTCATCAAATTTGACCTTTGCTCATTTTCTAAAATGCTGCCCGTGGATGGGTACGCCGAGTCGATGTACGTCAAGTCCGACAGGTAGATGCCTGGAACAGACCCGACAAAGAGCCCTCACTTGCAGTCTCAGTGATGTGCAGAGGGAAGAAGACTCAATTCACAGATGTTCTCTAGCATGTCATATTAGAATATATTAATATAATAACATGATCTCTTGGGGTTGAGACTTCTAGAGCTGGGGTCAAGCCATACAAACCTAAGTTCCTTGTAAAGACTCCTTATGTTGTTTTCCAAGCATAGATTAGGCTGCAATCAAAAATCCAGCACACACAAAAGGATAAAGAGACTGAGCTCTTGAAGTGGCAAGAGATGGTCATTTTATCTCTGAATCTCAGTAATTACATGCATTCAACCATTACCAGTTCTCAGTTTTTATTTTATCTAATGAAACTTCCCCAAGTCAATACAGCCAATGCCTTCCATGGGGAGTTAATGCTTTCTCATACCCTTGTTTAGAGCTGACAGTCTCAGCTATGAAGAGAGTTTCAATCGTGTAGATGCAGATATATTATTTATTTTAAAGATCAGCAACTGAGTTTCTGAAATCATTTTTATGACCACAAACTAAAGTTAATTTCCTAGCCATCTTCATGTTTTCTGATATCAGTGAGAATGACATATCTTTTGGTCATATCAGTACTGAACATAGGCAGTTATTACTTCAAAAATATTTCCCAAGAGTTCACTACACACAGAGAAAATACAAAAGAAAATTGTCACTGGAGAGAAGCATATCCATTTCCCTACTTTTGCCTTCGTGATTCATGAACTGTCAGGACTTGGGCCCATGCCTTCTAAACAAGTCCCCAGTTTTCCTGTTGGCCATTCTCTTCCACTACTTATAGATACAGGTCCGTGAAATCAAATCCTTTACCTTTTAAGTCTAGCTTAGTGTCAGTTATTCCCTAGTTTCCATATAAATTCCTGAAAGAAATTTAGAAACTATTTAGTATGTTTTCAGAGAAGAACCTGAAATCTACAGCTCTGAGAAGACGGGTTCACCACTCTGGGACTTGCTGGGGACAGCGCGTCCTCAGGGGCTGCGCTCAAACCTTTACCGTGCCCTATGATAAGCTGATGTTATTCATAACCATTAACTTAAAAACATTCCGGCTGCTTTGAATTTGCTCATATCACATTTATTCAGGACTATAAATTCATTTGTTCTCTGTGATGACACTAGACAAGAGGTGGTGCCCAGCACAGCGCAGAGGCCTGGCTAGCTTGCTGCCTCTCCCAGTACACACTCTCCTTCCTCTCACAACTTCCCTGCCACACTGTTTTTTTTACAGTATTCTTCAAGTTATTTAAACATTTTTTCATGAAGTGTTCAAATGAAAACCTATTCAGAAATTTTAAGTCCTATGCTTTCTTACCTTTAAAAATACTTTTAGAACATAAACTTGAATACCACTATGACCACCAAATTAATCACAGACTAGAAGTCAACTCTATCAAAGTCCTAAATAGATTATTTAATGTGAAAAAGAGAAAACTCTAATACACTATTATAGTTGATATATTTGGGAGAAAATTACAATGTAAAATTGGAATGCAAAATTTCACTTTACATCCAGACAGTAATTTTAGTGACCGACCGAGCTGTACTTAAGCGTCTAACAGGAACATCATATAAAATTTAAGTTTAACTGAATGAAGCTATAATAATTTTCCTAAACTTGACAACCCTTTCCAAATATCATACATGAATTAAATAAATGAACATTGTTCACAACATGAAACCAATCTGCTTTCATTCAGTAGCGTCTCTGTAAATGTGGTAGTTATAAATTACTGAAGTTCCAAAATAAAAGGTTATAAACCAGCTGAGAATTATGTAATTATGTATTGACTAGACAGCTTTTCTCTATTACATCTGCATCACTTCTAAAATATAGAAGTGTATTACTAAAATAACATTTTTCAGACTTTTTATTTTTTGTTTTCAAGAAAGGTTTTCTATGTCTAGCCCTAGCAGTCCTGGAACTTAGACCAGGCTGGACTAGAACACACAGAAATCCATCTGCCTCTGCTTCCTGAATGCTGGGATCAAAGTTGTGTGCTACCACTGCCTGGCTAGATTTTTATAACCAAATATTTAACAATATGAAACATTAGCAAAAACATTAGTTCTACAGACTTGGTCTACATTTCCAAAGACTGACATTTGATAACTGTAAAGAGTTTGTATCATAAAAATTAGGAGATGTTTTTCTCTTTGCAGTAATGCCTCAGGGTCCTCTTACGTGAAGAGTGGCTGGTATTTATGAACAGGCTGCATCCTGTCTAAAATGCAGGTTTTTAGGTTTGAAGATGGAGTAAGCACATGTATTTTTATGGTATCTGCCAATGGTATTGCTGGTTTTTACGTGGCTATTGCTTTGATAATAGGAGCGAGGGAAACACTGCTGCAAGAACCCAGCTCTAGCAGCTCCTGTCTAAGTTCCTGAAGTCATCAGAAGCATCAACAAAACAAGCAAAAACCAAACCAAACTACAAATAATTCACCCCAACAGAACCACAGTATCTGGAATCAGAGGGTTCATTCTGCCATCCCAGCCTAAATCAGGGTAATTTTCAGTTCACTGTTTTTTGTTTTTTTTTTTTTTTAATTTTTCGAGACAGGGTTTCTCCGTAGCTTTTTTGGTTCCTGTCCTGGAACTAGGTCTTGTAGACCAGGCTGGCCTCGAACTCACAGAGATCCACCTGCCTCTGCCTCCCGAGTGCTGGGATTAAAGGCGTGCACCACCACCGCTGGGCTTCAGTTCACTGTTACTGTTCTGAATTATCTTGTAACTGCTCAGGTAGATGAGGAAAGGTTTAATAGTGGATATTTACACTTATAACTTCCACAACATTACCTCTGACCACTTACTGAAACTGAAGGATTGGAACTGCCCCAAATTTAAACACCAACTGTAAAAACAAGCAACACACACACACACACACACACACACACACACACACACACACACACACACACTGCCTTTCTAGTCTATCAGTTTGTACACAAGGCTAGTAATTTAACTTCTCCGGAAAGAAACAGTTTACGGTACACCTACTTAAGCATTATGTTAAGTACCATGAACTGGAGCAGTAGTCACATGTGGGCACTGAGAGCATCTACATGCTGCTGACGTTCTCACTGAGCTGTAGGGAGCTGAGCTACCCTGCAATCTTACCAACAATGACGCCAGAGGGCTACCAACTTCACAATTTATATTCAGAATGGTAGAGACGCGGTTTCTTTCTTAGGCCCTTGAGAGACTAGAAATTCCCTATTCAGAGATTTTAAAAAAATGAGATAGACAGCATTTATAATCAGTAACTGGCCAAAACCGCTTCAGTTTTCTTGGAATTCCTATAGTATGAGTAAAACAAGGGCCAATATGACAGTTACTTGAAGACTGGGCTTCTTCCCCACTTTCTGCTGGGGTCATGGGACATGCTTTCTGGCACCACCCGATAAAGCAGGGCCCACCTACAGTCTCCCTTATCCTTCTGTAACACAATGATTAAGGTTCTACTTTTTTTTTTTAAGCATTTCAATTGTGTTTTAATAAATAAAGACTGCCTGAAGATCTGAGAGTAAAACAGTCCCATTGGTCAGCCTTATAGAACAGGTTATGGTAACACACAACTTTAATCCCAGGAGTCACACTAGTTGCAATAGAAATTGGGTGGTGCATGCCTTTAATCCCAGTGGTGTATGCCTTTAACCTCAGACCTAAAAAGAAATATAAGATGGGGGAGAGAGGAAAACAGCTCTCAGACACAGTCTTATTCTGAGATTTTGGCAGGCAGAATTGTCATTTCAGATTGAGTTTGAGGTAAGAGCCAGTGGCTGGATGTTTTGCTTTTCGGATCTTGAGGTTGAACCCAATTTCTTTTTTTCTTTCTTTTTTAAATATTTATTTATTTATTAAGTACACAATATTCTGTCTGTGTGTGTGTCTGCAGGCCAGACGGGGGCACCACACCTCATTACAGATGGTTGTGAGCCATCATGTGGTTGCTGGGAATTGAACTCAAGACCTTTTGGAAGAGCAGGCAATGCTCTTAACCATTGAGCCATCTCTCCAGACCCCTGAACCCAATTTCTGACTCTAAACTTTTATTAATTGTGCTTCACACATCCTTCAGGCTTGCCCACAGTTCTATCTTATGGAAGCATTTCCTTCCTCTCAAATGACTTATTTTGTGTTAAGTTGACATAAAATTATCCAGCACACTGGATATTAAAAAAAGAAAGTTTTGCGCTTCCCTTATTATATAGCTATATAATTCCAGTACCCAAGAGGGAAAGGCAGGGGTACTACTCTGCGGTAAAAAATAATGACATTTTGAATTTTGCATGCAAATGAATGGAAATAGAAAACACTATCCTGAGTGAGATAACCCAAACTCAAAAAGATGAATATGGTATATACTCACTCATTAGTGGACTCTAGCCATAAACAAAGGACATTAAGTCTTAGTTTGCAAGCCTAAGAGAAGCCAAATAACAAGGTGAACCCAAAGAAAAACTTATATAGATCCTCCTGGAAATTGGAAGCAAACAAGATTGCTGGGCAAAAGTTGGGAGCATGGGGGTGGGGATGGGGGAAGGGGAGAGGGGAGGAGGAGAGAGAAGGGAGAAAGGAAAGACTGGAGAGAGCTTGGGGGAGTGGGAGGGTGGAGATGGAGGAAGGGTGGATATAGAAGCAGGGAAGAAGGTATCTATATTAAGGGAGCCATTTTATGGTTGGCAAGAGACTTGGCTCTGGAGGGGACCCCAGGTGTCCACGGGGTTGTCCCCAGCTAGGTCCTTGGGCAGCAGAGTAGAGAGTGCCTTGCCCCACTATCACACTGATGATTATCTCGAATATCACCATAGAATCTTTGTCCAGCGACGGATGGAGATAGAGACAGAGACCCTCATGAGAGCAACAGACCGAGCCCCCAAGGTCCAGTTGAAGAGCAGAAGGAGGGAGAAGATGAGCAAGGAAATCTGGACCGCGAGGGGTTGGTTCACCCAGTGAGACAGTATGTCTGTTCTAATGGGAGCTCACCAAATCCAACTGGACCGGGACTGAATGAGGTTCTACCTTTTATATACAGTTGATAGGGCATTGTACTCTAATTCCTTACCCAACACTGCATTTGATATGTTACCTTCTGTATATGTGATTTGTGTCACTGATTTTAAGTCTACGATTTGGTAACTCTGTGCTATTTAATATGGTAGTAATGTCTTTATTTGAAAAACACGTTAACTTAGAAATGCTAAGTAAGGGTATTTTAATTTTATATACAAAATTAAAGAGATTTAAGAATGATGTTTACTGATATTAACTATAGAAGTGTAAAATTTGTAAAAGACAAAATATTTACTTTTAAATGCACATTATCTGCATGAGTCTTTTGATGCTATTGTTTCTAATTGTATAAAATTTTGCACAGTTCTAGAGACTAGAATTTGTTGTTCTGATTTGCATTTGGATCATTATGTGCTCTTTTATATGAATGCCAACACATAAAAGGTCAGTAAGTATTTAGAAAACTGTTGAAATAAAGTATAAATCAAAGTATATTCTTAGATGTATTTACCATTAAACTTTATGTCTTAAAATGAGTAACAAAAAAGTACTATAATTGTCTACCTCTGATGAAAATTCTTTATATGAAGTTTTAAAACAAACTCAACATGTAATGGTTTTGTTCTAGAGGTATGACCACGCATTCCATCTGTGGGTGCTCAGTCATCTGCTCACACAAGCACTGGATAACGCAGACTGAGCTGAGCACATCTAATAAAAACTACTACCCACAGAAAAAGACCCTCCCCTCCTTCTCCTTTCCAAATCCAGATGATGATTCTTAGTGGAGCTAACTGTGTGCGTGTGGACGCCACCCCGCCTCTTCATCACTCACTCCCGAGACACAGTGCGCATCCTTGTCTCACCCTACGATGTAAAATCAAAGCAACCTTTCCTTTCAGTCTGCTGCTCTCCTCAGGAAGGCCCCTTGCTGCCTCCCTTTACTAGATTCCCTTCAACAAACATCCCCAAAGGGCAGCAAAGAATAGTGTACATATTTTAGCCTTTATTCTATTATATTTTGAAGTAATTAATATCTGATGCACACAGTTTATATAGTTCAGGAAAAATTCTGGAAGACTGTGAATGAGGTTAGGAAGCACTCCAAGGTGTCCTATCTCAGGTGCATACTTTCGGAAACTCTAGGCTACTTTATACTTTCAAGCTGTTGAAATTCTTGGTCACAGCAATGAAGATAAATTATGTGTAACTAACTGATTAATGTCCTGTGATTGTTAATTTGTAATTATTTGTACACTTGTCAGTATTCTTTACCTCTAAGTGTATTTCTTGGAATTACTTATTGAAATGGTTGTATCTTCCCGGTTCTTTTTAATATTTAAGGATTTAAATAAACATTTTGACAAGACTTTATACTTGCATAAAAAATCACAAATTTATATTCATGTATGTATGTATGTGTGAATGTATGTGGGCATGCACAGGCCATGTTGTACATATGCAGGTCAGACGACAACTTGCCAGGTGTATTCTCTCCTCCTACCATGTGAGTCTTGGAGATGGGACTCAACATCTTGACAGGCTTGGTAGCAACTGTTCCAACCTGCTGAGCCATCTCACCAGCTGAATTTATCTTTAAAAAGCTACCTTTAACTTGTATAGCTAGTATATGTGAAAGACCAATCAATTTAGGGACTAGCGTATCCTGGGAAAAGCTTACAGACTGCTCAAAGAAATGCCACAGGTGTCAGCCCTATATACCAGTCAGCAATACAGGATACAAAGGCAAGGCTGAAGGACACAGTGAAACGGGTCCACACAAGAAAATGTCATCCCCAGATGACGGGATCATACACAGCTTTGAGGCAGAGACGGGATGTGAGTCTGGACTACACTGGCTGACTTCACCCTTGTACCTTATCATTAAATCTACAGGCAATCTATATGACAATCTCAGTGACAGTGCACGCACACACGCATACACTCTCTCCATATATGTAAAAAAACAAAGCCTGTTATATTACAAATAATTTTGTAAGACTTCATTAAATATAATTTTAAAATATGGTCTTCCATGATTACTTTACATCATTATTTTGTTACTATTTTGATTTTAAATGGTTTTATAATTCCTTAAATTGAGAATAAACTGATGTATGATTATATTACACCTTAGACATTTTATTTTACAGACTTTCAAGTTACTTCCTCCTCTCTCTGGTTACTATAGATATGAATGTATAGAACACATGTGAAGATTTTTCTCTAGGATGTGTGTACATCTACACACTCACTCCAGCAAAGACCTGCTCATGCTGTAAGGCATTTCATTACTCAGCTTCAGGTGATGACACCAATACTGTTTTCAAAGCTTTATCAACCCATACGTACACTGACAGGGTGTAGGTTTCTACTGCTGCACTTTGTGTCAAGACTGCTATTTTAATTTGTGGCAATTTATAGGTATAAACTGGTATTTCATTTGTTTGAGTCATAATGCTTTTATCCACTTATCTTGTTACTGTCTTATATAGACAATTTAAGGCATTATAATAGGTAATAATAGGCATTATATTGACTAGTTTTAAGTCAACTTAGCACAAACTAGAGTCATTCGAGAGGAGAGAGCTTGAATTGAGAAAATGCCTCTTTAAGATCTGGCTGTAGGCAGATTTGTAGGACAATTTCTTAATCAGTGATTGATGTGGGAGGCCCCAGCCCCCCTGGGCTGGTGGGTGCTCTGAGAGCAGTCTGAGGAAGACAGAAGGAGCAAGTCAGTAGGCAGCACCTGTCCTGCCTCAGGGTCCTAATCCCTTTGCTGAGGGACTGCGATGTGAAGTGTAAGCCACATCAACCCTTTCCTCCCTAAGTTGTTTTGGTTATGGTGTTTCCTCCCAGCGACAGCTATCCTAAGTAGGACAGGCATAATTTTGTAAGCAAGCATTATTACATAACAGAGAACTTAAGATGGAAAGAAGCACTAATTATGTAACACAGAATTGAAGATTAAAAAACTTCACTAGATTTATCATCAATTTCACTTGTTTTAAGGTAGTTACATATTAAAGCAAGTTTTGTGTGTGTATTTTTTTTTCCTGAGTTAGGTTCTCACTGATTAGCCCTGGTTGGTCTGGAGCTTACTGTGTGCATTCCAGGCTGGCCTCAAATTTATAGGGATCCGACTGCCTCTGCCTTCCGGGTGCTGGGATTAAAGGTCCAGCTATAAATGCAGTTTTCTTTTAAGAAACATTACATAATTCGTTACAATATCTTGAAAGTTTAAAATGTCCTGAAACAGCAACACTGGAATAAAATGTTTAGACATTCCCCGAGGCTGTACATGATTGAATGTTAGGTGGTTGCTTCCCGGGAAAGTCTAGCTCCCTAAGCTCAACGCTACTTCTAAAGTGGAGTGCTGTTTTTTCAAAAGCTCTGTGGCCAGCAGACTACAATGTTTATTTTATAATTGCCTGCTGAACCTCGATAGTCTGTTTCCAGATGGTGCCCTTCCTTCAACCTGCACACAATCTCTCCTTGTTCAGAGCCATTCAACCTCCCGCTGCTCCAGCTCCCCCTCCCCACATAGAGGAAATCTTAAGCAGGAGATTTCCACCCCCTCCCCGGCTCCAGCAGTTTTCTAATGACGTAATATGTGGGCTGAACCTGAGTCTACTGAGAACAAGAGGGAATCACTCTGCGAGTACTGTGCTGTGCGGACAGTTTGTCAGCTGCGGCTGGTTACTGAAGCTTCTCCATGCTGCAAACAGCACAGCAAAATGCATTCTCTGCTGGATTAGAGAAAGTCCACAGACAGCCCCAAATTACACAGGTGGCCTGTCAAAGTAGTACTACAAAACCAAGTTCCTTATTGCTTGGATTCAACGGTCAGAAAGAAAAATGCAGTTGCCACTGAAGTCAAGAGACCAACAGACTTCTACACTGATCTTTTAGAGAGCAAGGGTAAGGACGAAGTTTCCGGATTTACTTTCCAGCAGACACAAAAGGTATTTTAATGTTTCTCTTATATTTATTCAAAATTCTATGTTAAATGCCTAATTTTCCTTTGTACTAGAAATTATGAGCTCTCCCAAGGATCTCTAGAAGATGCTGATTTGCATCTGAAGGTTTTGTTTTGTATCTTTCTGTAGAAAAGTACTCATGATGGTTAATGTATAGCTGAGGTCTGAGCCAGAGTGACTACAGACAGATACATTCATGCTGGGTTTATGAAAACAAACGCTTCAGCGACACTAGGGAATCCCACAAGTAACTCATTAATGCCAAAGGCTCACGCAGCACAACAGTCAGCAACAAAGGACGTAAACTAAAGAACTTGTGAGCATGGCGAGTTTCTCTTCCGGACGATGGGTGGGTGGGTGGGTGGGTGTGTGTGTGTGTGTGTGTGTGTGTGTGTGTGTGTGTGTGTAAAGATGTGCACTGACTATTGGGATTTTCAAAGTATGGACACAAAACAAAGCCAAGAGCCAGTTGGCTGAATGTTTGCAACAAAATCTCAATCACAACAGAACAAAACTCTTATGAGACTTCAAGTTAACCTATGATGGTATTTCTTGTTATGATTACTCATTTTAGAGTTTCCTAAATTTACCTCCAACAGAAATTTCATTTTCACAACAGATTAAAACTGCTTCTAATTTGAATTAGTTGCAAAAGTAACTACTGATACAAATAAATAATGCAAACCTGAGGTCAGGATTGAGAATATTAGGGTCACAGGATTAACAATACGAACTCAGGATTTAACTACTGGAAAAAGGTGAAAGGTCAAAAGCCTGTCTTAACTATACCTAAGATGCAGTGTTCCTCAATATTCTAGCAGGGCCTGTTAATCATAAGAGTTATGAAATTACTACTTACCGATAATAAGTTTCAACACCAAAAGACAGCCAAGTTTGTTATTATGATGGGAGAGTTCCCTGACTTTTATTAATCTTTAGAGGTAAGAATTTTCAACAAATAATGATAATGTTCAGTTTTGTTTTTTCAACTTCATTATTATAACTCAATTCCGAGAGCTCTGTTAAATACATAATTTACAGGAAAGTCTGACAAAATTTCCAGGTCATAGTCAATTTGAAACACTGTCATCTCTATCATTGCTGGCCATGATAAAAGCAGGACCTCATTCAACATCAGGTCTTCTAAAGCTTTAAGTAGGCATTGTGTGTCTGTGTGTGTGTGTGTATAGCACAGATAATGATTTGTCTGTTTTGGAGACATTCCCAGGGCTATTCTCAGGTCAGTTCCTCAAACACACGTGACAATCAGGAAGGACTTCATCCGCCTGGCCAGTATTTCTCCAGCTAACTTCATGTCTCAGGGCATTTATTTCTTGTCACAGCAGCCATGAAGAGAAGCACTACTAAGAAAATGAATACAACGGCACAAACTTTTTCTTTCTTTCTAGAAACCAGCAGGCAAGGGGCAGATCCAAGCTTCAGTGTACTGTAACTAATTTGTAACATTCTCTTGGGACCTTGGAAAAACTTAACATAAACAGAAAGGTTTTACGAGGTAATGCAGAGTCACGGATCTTTCACTTTTAAAACTGAGCATATGTGGGAAACATTAAATAAGAGGGTATTTTTTAGAAAATGTCATAGTAAACAAATTTAAAAATCAGTTCTTTGCTCATGACATATCTAGTCTACCACTTATGAATGTGTCTTCTAACTCTGCTTGAAGGCCAATGGGATCAGCAGATTACAATGCTGCTGTAATACGGAAGCATAAAACAAACACAACATAAGGAGCTTTTAATATCATCTTAGGTTGTATGACTGATTTTCTGAACCAAAGTAATGCAAGGCAGAATAGATCAAAGCACCAGAAAGTCCTCATGCTTTAATTTTAAAATTTCTTTGGCTAGGTAGCTTATTTCATTCTAGAAGGTATTTTACGAGTCAAGAGTTTATGTTCTATTATTAAAATGATACAAAGAGATTTAGAAAAAGTTATATATTTTTGCTGAGAGGCTAATGGCTTCTATTTTATTTTAACTGTTTCCTTTTTAAAAAAATAAAGTTACATTTAAATTACAAAAATTTCCTGTAAATATAAACTTGTCATCAGCTTTAGTATGGGTAACTCCTGGAGAGTAAAAGATGCTCTGGAATGAAAAGCGTCTGGTTTGTATTTCCCACAGTGTCAGGAGAGTAGAGGACAGGACTCAACTCCTCATCTGTGCTTTTGCCACCAGTCAGCAACAGAGAAGGCTTTGATGTAAATGTTATTATTTCACCAAATAACTTCCCACACTCTTCCCATTCTTTGCTCCCTTTCATCATCTATCCTCTTTGAATACAGCACTAAACCGAAAACACCCAAACCACGGAGACTTGCTTTCAGAGTGCAGGTGGCAGCAGTCTCCACAACAGCTCAGAGTGTGTCTGTGTGGTTTCTACGTTAGACTATATAAACACCAACTGACAGAATCCATATGGCAGAGGAATGGCAGCAGCAAAGTAAGGGTCTAACAACAACAGCATCGACTTCAGAAGAACGGCCTGCAAGTGCTTTTATACAACCAAGGAACAGGACAGGGAGGAGTCACAAGCAGCACACACCAAGATGCCTTTTGTTATGACAGACGTGATAGTACACAAGCTGCAGGATTGGTATTTGAATCTCACTTGTGTTCTCCTGTCTGGGACTTCTCTTTTTAAGTGATACTGCTTTTAGTTCCCTGACAGAAAGTAGTTTGGAAAGCAGAGCCATAAGATGAAGTGGTTAATTAAAAGCACCAACCCTAGTGTCTTCTGCCTGGGCTGAAATTCAGACTCTAAGTCCCCACAGCCCCTACTCCACCCCAAGACAGGGTTTCTCTGTGTAGCTGTCCTGGAATTCATTCTGTAAAACAGGCTGGCCTTGAACTCAGAGATCCCTTTGCCTTCTGTGTGCTGGGATTAAAGGTGTGTATCAGAATCACCTGCCTCATTTGGTTATGAAGACAATGGCTTGCTAAGGGGCTAAAAGAGTGGTGTCTCCCTAAGAGCCCCCACTAGGTTACTGCTGTGTTGTTGGTACTAGGTATAAACAACTTGGGGTCTGGCTTCTGAAATCAAGAAACAAGGGCTGGGGTAGAAAAGCAGGTAAGAAAAGCCCCAGGGTGCTCACTGCTGGCCTTACAAACAGCAGACAGCATCAAGCTGCCTTGGGAACAGCTTGCTCAGGAACCCATCTCATGGATACGCTTTCCCCACTCCCTCCCCACTCTACTGCACTGCTCATCTGGGAGTTAACTGAAGACAAAGGGAGGGGTCTAGGCTCTTGGAAGAGTTACAGTGCTGGACTCTGAGGAACAAGTACTTCTTATCTGCCACAGCCAACAGGACACAGTCCATGTGCACAGTCTGAAGTCTTGGTGCTACAGATACTGACTGAGGCCAGGGAACTCAAGATAGAGCTGTTTCTAATATTAGTGTGGCTTTGTCCTTCAATACACACACAAGGGTGCAAAAAGGTTCTTTATATCCACCTTGGTAATGCTGTTGAAAATTAGGAATTCTTTTACTAAATACAACCCACTGGACTTTAACAGAAAACACCTGCTGAATCATCTATAAGCTCAGGGCACATGCATGACTGCAATCTGGAAACGCAATGACCTGCAGGGACTGGGAGCATCCTGTCTCCAGTCTCCAAAGCAGACGCTGCAAAACCATGCGATGGTAAAACTGTTCACTTCCTATTAATCTGAAATGTTTGACTTGGTAGGTTAAAAAAAGTCATGGTGCTTACTGTAAAACAACTTAACTAGTTTTATACAATACTATACTCTGAAACACAGACTAGTAAGACCACTTAAGAGACTGAAGTAGTAACCAGGCAATGCCTTAATTACTATCTTATACACATTATGTACTGTTTTCATAGTCGTGAGAGTGAGCTTTCTAAAGGAATGCACTTTTGGGCGGGGGGTCTTAACAGCTTTCACAGAACCTCAAAGTGTGCCTTTCACAGGATGGGCACTGATAAAAATGACTTCCATGAGTTTGGGAACAAAAAAAAATGCAATATAAGGTGATGGCTGAAAGAGCTGCAAGAGATAGGGATCCCATCTTTAAACACATACCAAAATACCAACTTAATAGTGAATTTAAGGATTCAAGTTAAATCTAATTTACTAATACAATCTCTCAGTGGTCCCTTAGATGCCCTGGCAGTTAGAATAAGAAAGTCCTCCACAGGTTCATGTACTTACACTCGGCCCTCAGCTGGTGGCGCTGTTTGTGGCAGTTTAGGAGATGCCCTTGGAGGAAGAACATCTACTGGTGGTGGGGCCACTTCTAGGTCGCTGTCTTTACTCATGTGACCTCTCAGCTTCCTGCTCCTGCAACCAAGACTCTCCACTAGGACAGCTCCCTCTTTCTCTGAAGTATAAACCAGGGCATTTTCTTTCCCCCATATGTGGCTTCTGGTTACTGTTTTTTTTTTTATCATAACAACAGAAAAGTAACCAATACAGAAGCTTTAAAAAAATATTACTGCTTTAAAAATGACTAGCTTAATCCACTGTACAAAGCAATAGATTTCACAATATTTTTGTTCAAGTATATCATTTTGATAATTTTCATAAATCATTATCTCCTCTAGTTCTTTCCCCCAATAATTTCCTATTTTCATGTCAGATGTGAAAATCATATATGTCTATATAAATCCTAGGTTCCATGTATTTTTCCTTTTGGAGTCTGGCCTATTTTTCTTAGAAAGCTGACTCTAATTCCATCTATTTTCCTGCAAATGACTTAATTTTGTTCTTTATGGTTGAACCACTGTGTATATATGCCATGTTTTCTTCACACATCCTTCTCTTGGTGGATGATACTTGGATGATACTGTAACTCAGCTATAGTGAACGATGTTGCAACAGGCAAGGGTGAGCAAATATTTCTGAAGTTTGTTGACTTGAGTCCTTCAAGATAGATATCCAGGAGTGAAATAGCTCAACCTCACGGCGTTTCTATTTCTCATTCTCTTCTTTATGTTGTTTTTCTTTTTCAAGACAGGATTTCTCTGTGTAGCCTTGATTGTCCTGGGACTTGCTCTGTAGACCAGGCTAGCTTCGAACTCCCAGACACCAGCCTGCCTCTGCCTCCTGAGTGCTGAGATTAATGGCACTAATCGAGTCACTAACGCCTGGCTTGGCTGTTCTATTTCTTGTTTGAGGAACTTTTATATTAACTCCCATAGTGGCGGTACTATTTTACTTTCCTACTACTTGTGTATAAAATGTGCCTTCATCCTCATCCTTGCCAGTATTTGTTATGTGTTTAATAGCCATTTTAGCAGGTTTGAGATAAAATCTCAATGTGATTTTTATCTGCATGTAAATTAATTCTTTTTACATTTTCTCTTCACTCAACTGCTTTCCCAAAGACGCTGTGGTACAACTTCATTTCAAAATGAAGGCTTTTGTCTGGACCCTTGGTGTGCTACTCTTTCTACTGAGCACTGATCATTGCAAAGGAGGGCAGTTCAGAATAAAAAAGATAACCCAAAGGAGATATCCCCGTGCCACAGATGGTAAAGAGGAAGCAAAGAAATGTTCATATACATTCTTGGTACCCGAACAAAAAATAACAGGGCCAATCTGTGTCAACACCAAAGGTCAAGATGCAGGTACTATTAAAGACATGATCACCAGGATGGACCTGGAGAACCTGAAGGATGTACTTTCCAGGCAGAAACGAGAGATAGACGTCCTGCAGCTGGTGGTGGATGTCGATGGGAACATCGTAAATGAGGTGAAGCTGCTTAGGAAGGAAAGCCGGAACATGAACTCTCGAGTCACTCAGCTCTACATGCAACTGTTACACGAGATCATCCGCAAAAGAGATAATTCACTGGAGCTCTCCCAGCTGGAAAACAGAATCCTCAACATCACCACGGAAATGCTGAGGATGGCAACAAGGTACAGGGAGCTGGAGGTGAAATATGCTTCCTTGACTGATCTTGTCAATAACCAGTCTGTGACGATCACGCTGTTGGAAGAACAGTGCTTGAGGATATTTTCCCGACCTGACACCCACGTGTCTCCCCCTCTTGTTCAAGTTGTGCCACGACACATTCCTAACAGCCACCAGCACACGCCGGGTCTGCTAGGGGGAAATGAGATACAGAGGGACCCAGGATATCCCAGAGACTTAATGCCTCCACCAGATCTAGCAACAGCTCCCACAAAAAGTCCTTTCAAGATTCCAGCAGTAACTTTCATCAATGAAGGTGAGTTATCTCTTATTGGTCAAATGGGAGAATGAAGCTGGCATGCTATCCAATTCATGCAGCAATACTCTTAAATAGCCCTTGTTCTTGTGTGGTGATATCATACATGTTCAATTAAAATTGCAATTTTTAAAAGCAGTATTAGGGTTTAATATAAAATATCTCTGTTCTCCCTGCTCTAAGTTTCTAGGTGCTTACATAAAAAATTTTGTTTTCCCTGTGAAAAAGAACTCTTCCCTCCAAATTCTCACAATGGAGGCTGCTGTCAATGAGAAGAATGGCTACTGCTGCACTAACTGAGGGATCGCTCTGCACCTGAGCCTGCAGCCACAGCTCCATCTCCTACCATCCATCAGAATCCTTTCAGCTTCCGCCTGTGCTCTTTCCCTAACCCTTATCTAAAAGAGTGTTTACCATCTTTCTCTCTTCCTCCTCCTCCAGCCTGCAATGGAGTGTTCGATCTCCACTCAGGAGTGTGACTCCTAACACCGCTCTGTGACTAATCAGATACTGGGTCTTGTTTTTCCCAACTTCAAAACATCTACACAAAACCTAGCTTTGTTATGTAAGGAAGAAAAGGGGCTCATATTTTCCAGGTGAAACAACCAAGGTTTTTGTCAACATTAAAAATCCCAACACTAATACTGAGAGCTCTACCTCAGTTTCTGAGTTCCTTCTTCTCATGGCTTTGCTGCTGAGTGTTGACTCTGGGGGGACTAGTAAACAAACAGATTCCTTTGTTTCTCTTTGTCCCTCTGATGTGAGCATCATCTTGTAAGACGGCTCCTAAACCCTTTACAAGATGACAACTTCTTCCTTACACTGAACGAAAAACTCAGATGCCCAGAAGAACAATAGAAGCTATTTACTTATTGCAAAGGCAGGACATAAAAAAGGCCAGGAAGAAACAGCACAAGGTGGCCGTCTGCAGCAGTGGTGCCCACCAACATTTGATCCCTGCTTCTGGACTTCCACGGTCATGCTGGAGTCTTCTAATTTCCCTGGTTTTCCATTGACATCTTTCTTGTTCATACCGTGAACGAGCTGTCTTCAAGACACTCTTTTGGAGGTCCCCCACATCTCAAGATGTCAAGATCTAGGCTCTGCCTGCTCCTGAGTGGAGCACTGCCTCTTGGTTTAAGAGATGTAGGACTTCTGCATTAGGATAGTCTATTACTTCCTGTACCAAGGCTTCCTCTATTGAAATCTGGGTGATCAAGGTTTACCTCAAGGCTTTAGAGACTAATGCTGTGCCTTCCCAGACTCACAGACATTAATTGATAAATGGCTCTTTCTCTAAATCATGGGCCACTTCTTGAGTCTGTTTTCTATACCACACTACACTGGAGTTACTGCGATTTGTTTGTTTGCCTCCCTGCTGGATCAAGTTTGGCATGTTGTGAGCATCGTATTTGAAGAATGAGTAAGTAAGCCATAAAATAATTATTTGGTCAAACCAACGTTTTCCTGCTAGAAGTAATTATCACGGCAAAAATAGCACAGGCATAAGCATCCTTTGTACATATCCATATACCATACATCTGCTTATTAATTCTCTGCAAAAAGAAAAAGTCTCATTTTCTCATTTTCCTTTCATGTGTTTCCTTCATAAAAATGTTTCAATAAAGCAAATCTACTTTCTTTCTTGCATTCTGCGACTTCTGTCCATTCAAATAAGGCTGAGATCAAATGATGCAAACTGAAGATCCTCCTTGAAGCCCTTGCCGACCTCCACAGGCCTGGAGGTGTCTGCAATGCACACATTCTTGAGTTATATTTTACCTTTACAAGAACCCACAGCACATCTAGGGGAAGTGCATTCTAAAACAGAAGCTTCTTTCTGGCAGTTGGATAGCGTGTCTCAAGTGTAGGTGCTAATACATTAGATGATTTAATAACACAGAGCCTCAAAGTGATTAATCTAAAGACTTTCATGAAAACAAGTGTTAAGAGCAGAAACCATATGGGTATCATTAAATTAGGTAAATAATCATCGTTAATTAGTGACCCAAACCCTTTAATTTTCAAAGACATGTACAATTCACCAGGTCTAGAAAAGAAAAAGCATTGACCTTTCCCATCCTTTTTAAAACTTAAGTTTTATTAAGCTCTTAATGTATATGATTTATCAGTATGGTAGTTCATATGTAATTTACAGAAAGCTAACTGAGCTGCATTTTATCAAGCTATGGCAGGTACAATTACAGAAATGCAGCTGCTCTCAGTTTTCTAAGTCAATGGCGTCATCACTTTTAACAGAAACAATGATGTGTGTATTAATTTATATAACAAGTCAAGAAAATGCTGTGCAAAATGAAAGCATCATCTTGTAGGTTTTTCATACATGGAACTTCAGTACAACAAACCCGTGCTGAAATCTCGGCACCTTCCTGTCTCTGACCTCCAACCCAGTGCTGAGATTACAGACATTGCCTAGTTTTTACAGGAACACTGGGGATCCAAACTCAGGTCCTTATACAGGAGGAAAGTTACAGACTCAAGCTTCTATCCACCCCTCAGAAAAGATACATCTTAAAATAACAATAGAAAACTGAAGAAATTCTGAAAATGATGATCATCAGAATTGAGAGTCCCCAGATGGGTTCAAACCACGATGCCCAGTGAAAGCTAAAGTCCCTGTCTGTGAGTGAACAAACACATCACCATGTATCAGCAGACGGATAAAAGCATGTGACTGGACTGGGAGCCTCACGCTTCCTTCCACTTCTCTCCCTGCAGGGATTAAAGTTCCCACTCTCTCTGACATGTAATTCTTCTCTGGCCTGACTACAACACATGCTTCTATATCGTGAAATTGTTCTTACATTATCAAGGAAAAGAAAAAGGGGAGAAATCAGCATTAATGGGATTCTCCACAAGCCCAGTAGTATTCTGTGCCATATGTAATGCAGGAGAATTCAGAGTATGCTTATGGCTAAAATCAGCTGTAATATCAGTTTATGAGTTTTTATAACTTATGGGTTTTATAAGTAATGTCTTATTCTCTGTGGTAGAAATGACTATATCCTAACCTTTGATGAGCCATATACTGAACATCTTCATGAGCACGTATGTACTACAAAAAAAGTACTGAAGTCATTTAGTACATACTTCTGCATGTGAAGACCAGGAACAACAAGAGAAAAGAAGGGACTCAAAGTGACTGGTGACAACTGTTCTGTTAAGTACCATGAGCTGAGCAGAAATAAGCACGATGTATACACTCCAACTGAGCACTTGAGGCTGAGGCAGGAGGATCTGGAAACCAAGGCCTGTCAAAGAAAAAGGGAGGGAAACCTCTAAATACTCTGACTGAAACCCTCAAATCCACTCATGACTTGAAAAAACTAAACCAGTTAAGACGACAAGGGCTGTACCTCCAGCATTTGGGAGATTGAGCCAGGATGGCTGTGATTCTAAGACATGCTTGTGCTACACACCCCACCACTCCCAGGTCAACCTGGGTTACACGGTGAAACCCCATTTAAAAATAGTAATAATAAAAAACAACTTCAGTAAATTAGGGAAGCAAAGAACATTTAAAGTGATTGTCTTGAGGCTGTCATAATGAATGCAAAATTAAGAAAACCTCAAAAGAGAAAAAAGGAGCCAAACAAATTGAGAGAAAAAATGCGATACCTATTGTAACCTTAAAGCATTTTTTACTTTTATGTTTAAACTTTTTTTCAGATTATCTTATTTTTTTACTAGAAATCTATAGCACAGACACAATTTAAAAAATTGTAAGTTACATATGAAATATAAAAATGTGGAGTAGAGAATTTGACACTCGATTTTTCATACTTTTCCATTTCCTTGAATTTAAAGTGAAGAGGCTGATTCATTTTTTAACAAGCTTGACTGATGCCCAGACAAAACAGCAGACATCAAGTCTGAAGAACACACGGCATCTCCATCCTCAGGGCAACCCAGAAGGAAGAGCTCACATTCCCCACCCAAGAATCCCCTCCAATGACAGAAACACTGAGCACTTACATAATAAAATTATCTTAGGAAGCTCAAATGGAAACAGCACTATGTTCTCAGCACAATGTATGTAACACATTTCTCAAAATTTAAGTAATTCTATTATAATTATAGAACAGAATTTTTAAAAGAACTTTGACTAAATTATTTGCAGATATTTAAAGGTTATGTCAGAATTTAAAAGTAGTAAAAAGTTAACAAATGGGCTTTCAAAACTTGTCTTTATTTGACATGTTTATTTCTGAAGCATAATTTGTGCATGCTTTTAAAATAAAAGGCTTTTTTTTTGACCATGTTCTGTCCTGTCTTTTATTTCTTTTTTTTTTTAATTTATTTATTTATTGAGGATTTCTGCCTCCTCCCCGCCACCGCCTCCCATTTCCCTCCCCCTCCCCCGATTAAGTCCCTCTCCCTCATCAGCTTGAAGAGCCATCAGGGTTC
>NW_004949095.1:5860224-5867115 GCF_000317375.1 Microtus ochrogaster
CCTGCCTCTGCCTCCCGAGTGCTGGGATTAAAGGCGTGCGCCACCATCGCCCGGCTCATTTAGTTTTAATATATATTTTAAATTTAGTTTCTGTAACTTGTACAGAGCATTATGCATACAGCAGATAAAATGTAGTTGTTGTAAAGAAAGCCATGAAGGTAAGAACTATTTAATACTTATCTTTTACATTTCTCAACAATCAACATTTAAATTACAGGACCATTCAAAGACTGTCAGCAAGCGAAGGAAGCTGGGCACTCGGCCAGCGGGATTTACATGATTAAGCCTGAGAACAGCAATGGTCTGATGCAGCTATGGTGCGACAACAGTCTGGATCCTGGGGGCTGGACTGTTATTCAGAAAAGAACAGATGGCTCTGTCAATTTCTTCAGAAACTGGGAAAATTATAAGGTAAGTGAGGGCAGGAAGATGTAAGCAGGTCTTGCAGGGCAGTAAACAGGCCATGCAGTAAAACATAACTTTCCCTATGATTTTCATTGTCTAGCTAAAGGTTTATATCCATCTCTAGCTGTACAGCTAAAGTCAAAATGTGAAAATAAAACCTGAGATATCCTTTTCTATGGATACCTTATACACACACGCACATTTTACAAAGATAACTTAATTCCACTTTAACAATTTTAAACCTATTTATTTGTATGAGCATGTGTTGTCTGCATTTATTATGTACACAATATATATACAGTGTCCTGAGAAGAGGATATCAGATTCCTTGGAACTGGAGTTTCAGGTAGTTGTGCACTGCCATGTGGGTGCTGGGAATCAAAACCAGCGAGTACTCTTAAACACTAAGCCATATCTCCTGTCCTCCAATTACACTTTTTATGTAACTACATTTCTGTTTATAATATTGTAGTATTTAAGCAATAACAAAGTATACACCTTCTAAAAATTGACCGCTTCTTGGACTATTTTTAAGTGTATATCATGACATGGATGGTAGGACTACGCACACAATCAGATTTCTAGGAAGAACCAGATGATGTGATATCAATTAGAGGAGGTACAGCTGGTCTACTGGTAATTCTGATGTTCATAACAGTAATTTGTGAGGGAGATATGTATGTATATACCATCAGTAAGGACAGCAGACAAGGAAAAGTAGATTTTCTAGAGTGCTAACTCCTTGTTTCAAAACTGTGAAGTAACCATGTGTCATGTGCTTACTTGGTCTTAGGAAAAATTTTACTAGCAGTTAAGGATGAAACCTTAATATATCTAGATCAGAAATGATGGAAATTTCTGAACAAGTTACTGCCACAACAGGACACAGGGACACGGACACACACACACACACACACACACACACACACACACACACACACACACACCCTACCTTCCTTGCAGTCTTTTTGAAGGCAAACCTTCAGTGTTAGTATAAAGTTTACTAAATCTATTCTGTTGTAAACTTGCAATGTCAAATGCTTATTAAAATAAGGTAGTCCATTTCTTTCAGATTGCAATTTACGATTTTCACAGGGAGAACTTTAGAGATTACTACAATATTTTTTTACTTACAATAAAATTAAAGATTATTTGTTCTAGCAGTACTTGCTCTTAAGTATTGAACCACCACTCCAGCCCCAAGATATGTGCATTAAATTGATTAATTCTAACAAAAAAAATAAATTAATTAAAATTAATGAAAATAAATACATAAAAATGAAACTCACAACTCTAAAAGGATCAAACAAAAAATGTTCTAGGAAATTGAACTCTCAGAAAAAAGGTGTTCTTTTTTTGCACTGTTTATTTCTTTGTTTGTTTATTTGTTGTGTTGAAAGACAGAATCTCACTTGTATCGCCCAGTCTGGCATCCAGCTCTGGGACTCAATGGAAGTACAGAGGAGCTTGCCTGGTTTGGGAGGTGATGTGTCTAAGGACACGTAGCTCCAAACTAACTTTGCCTATGTATCTGATGATTTTTACCAATGGAGGAGAAAAAAAAAAAAACCTGATTAGCCACAGTTGAGTGTTTATAGAAAGTTTTCTTAGGAAGAGAGCCTGCCTGTGTACCCATTAATGGTCCCCACCTCAGAAAGAACCTTAGAAGATGCCAAGAGCCCAGTGAGTCTTCCTTTTGAAGGGTACACTGAGTCCCCTCTTTCTGAACAAGGACTTGAGGAACAAAACTTTTCCTCAGTGCTCCAGCGACACCTCAAGAATCTTCAGGGAAGACAAGACAGCAAACTGGAGTTCACTCAACCCTTTGATTTACGTTCTCCTGAGAGTGTTCCCTAAGAAGGGATGGGGGGCCAGGATAGAGTCATCATACAAGGTCAGTACTAGTTGTACTGCTGGAGCGAGAAAAAGAGAAACTGAGTCAAGGAACAGTACACTTGGTGTGGTCCAGGACTTACTGTCAGTGCTCCTGACTTCTCGTAAGACTACATGGCATGAAAACCATATAATCATGTCCAGACCAAACTGTAGCATCTCTGTGTGGATTCATCTAAATAAAGAGCTGCCTGGACCATGAAAAAAGATTATTTGTTCTAACACACTATCATTTTGATTGAACAATGGTCATGATTTTATATATGCGCTGTCTGCCTAACATTGAAACAATATACACATACTTTGAGGACAAACAGTTCTGGATGAGGGTGTAATCAGGAACCTTTTGAAGGACTGAGGTAGTTCAGTCAGCTTTTAGTAGCTATCAATAAATTTTGTGGCCTTTTGCCTTTACTCTTTTTGTATGTAGCACTTGAAGTTACATAAATTAGTATGGACATTAAGATAAAGCAAAGAAGAAGAAAGTGACAGTGTAGCCCTGAAATAAATTTACAGAAATAAGGCAGTCTACCACAGAAGTCAAATTACCCTAAATAAACAGCATCCCCACTCTACTCAGTCTTTAAAAAAATTTTGTGGGTGGGGTTGAGACAGGGTTTTTCTGTGCAACAGTCCTAGCTGTCCTGGAGCTAGCTCTTGTAGATCAGGCTGGCCTTGAACTCCTAGAGATTCCCCCTGCCTCTGCCTCCCTAGTACTAGGATTGAAGGCGTGTGCCACCACCACCAGGCATAAACTTAACTTGTAGCTGTAGTGACATTTACTATCTCTATACTTATCTATATGCTCCTGTTTCTGTGTTTATTAACAGAAAGGGTTTGGAAACATTGATGGAGAGTACTGGCTTGGACTGGACAATATTTATAAGCTCAGTAATCAAGACAATTATAAGTTGCTGATTGAATTAGAAGACTGGAGTGATAAGAAGGTCTATGCAGAATATAGCAGCTTTCGTCTGGAACCCGAGAGTGAATCTTACAGACTGCGCTTGGGAACTTACCAGGGGAATGCAGGGGATTCTATGATGTGGCATAATGGCAAACAATTCACCACACTGGACAGAGATAAAGATATGTATACAGGTAAAACAACCAAACTGGCTGTACAATCACCACGTTCTGTGCATTAAGTAACGCCAACATACTAAAGTGTATTACATGCTTCTCAAATCTCAGAAAGGTTATTTTGGACACAGTCAAAGGGAATATAATATAACTTTGTCTTTAGGATTTCTAAGGCAACCCCAGTGTTCTCTGGAAAGCAAGGTCTGAGAGAACTAAAACAAAACCAAGCTACATCCTCTTGGGAATGAAACTCTGCCTAACACTTACAAACTAGCTGGACAGGTACCATATGCCAGGAACTGTACATGCTGGAGATTCAGCAAGGAAATAAACTTCTCCCCTTAGGAGCTTCCCTCCAAGAGGAGACAAAATAATATAAATAAGTTACTTTATTTATATTATTTTTCCTGTAAATATTTTGTCTGATAAATATTCTTAGAAAATGGAGACCAAGCAAAGTTTCTTCATTTCTTTTTCTGTTGCTCTGATAAAACACTGACAAAACCAACTCACGGTGCAGGGAAAGGCTGAGGGGCTCAGCTCAGCTTACAACTCCAAGTTCGGCATAGCAAGGAAGTCCTGCAGCAGGAGCTTGAGGGAGCTGGTGACATCAAACTCGTAATCAAGAGCACAGAGCCAGGAAATTATGCATGCTACTGGCGCAGCTTGCTTTCCTCACTCCCATGCAACTCAGACCTCTGCCTAGGGAATGTTAACCACCCACAGCAGGCAGAGCTTCCCACCACAATTAACTTAACCAAGGTTAACTCCAAGAACACGCCCACAGGCCAACCTAACCTCCACAGGGCCCAATGACCCCCAAGAAGACACGCACAGGCCAGCCTAACCTCCATAGTCACCATGACCCCCAAGAACACGGCCACAGGCCAGCCTGACCTCCACATTCCTTAGTGACCCTCAAGAACACGCCCAAAGGTCAGCCTAACCTCCATGGTCCCAGTGAGATCCCTTCCCAGGGGATTGTAGGGTATGTCACCTTGGCAGTAGGGAACAGAACGTGGCAGTCATCAAAGCCTTGGGTGAGTGCTGTTTCATAATGAGATTCAGATGATGACATCACATAAGAGCCTTTCCTGGACAGCTTATTAAACATTATTAATTTACCTAGCAGCACACTAAGCACTATTTTAATTTATTTCTTACTGGTAAAAGAAGAGGAAGAGAGACAGGACTGGAAAAGCTACCTGTTCACAAATTCTTTAAGCACCAGGTAGGCTATTTTTAGACTTCAATTTTCTCTCAAGCTCTACCATCTCCCTTAGTAAATCCTGTCTATCTCTCCTTTCTCTTCCTCTGTATAGTTCTTACACAAAATCACTGAATTTTATCTACTCTATTGTGAAGAAAATAAAATTTTATATAAATGTATAAATTAGGCATAAAGTGAAATGAGTAAGGTGATCCCAGTGGCATGAGCAGAGAGGAGAGAACCGGGATGGACACAAATGGAGACAGCTAGCACACACCCCTGACAGGGTGCAGAGTGCCGTGTGTGGACGGACTTGAACCTCAATGTCTATTTCTCCCGCAGGAAACTGTGCCCACTTTCACAAAGGAGGCTGGTGGTACAACGCCTGTGCACACTCTAACCTCAACGGAGTGTGGTACAGAGGAGGCCATTACAGAAGCAAACACCAAGATGGAATTTTCTGGGCTGAATACAGAGGCGGGTCATACTCCTTGAAGGCAGTTCAGATGATGATCAAGCCAATTGACTAAAGACAGTCTCCAAAGAAATGACACAGAGCTTCACTTTTTGGTTCCCCAAATGTAAACACTACATGTTACTTGGTACAATTTATTTTTACAGATACAATTTGTAAACTAAATTGTACTGTGACTGAAAGAATTATCTGTGAAAACAGCTCCATTTTCCTTTAAGATGCTACAGAAGATTATTTGTATGCAAATCCGTGTTATTTTAAAAACTATATTGACTTAATACAGGTAAATGTAAATATATGCCATGAAGTAAAACAAATTTTAGCTTTATTTTGAATCAAATTCAAATACATGCTTAAGATACTTAATGATTTATTTAAAAAATAACATTGCTCTAACTTCCAGTGAAAAAGATAATTTTAATATTTTAGTCATGCAGTTCATTTTATTTATGAAAATACAGACAGGAAATTAGAGAAAGATCTCTAGTTTTGCCACTAAAATACGTTTTTCCACTGAATAAAAATTTATTACATTGAATTACATTTTTTACTTGTAATGATTTTCTTCCAATAATTTAGGACACAAAGTACAATATGTATCACTTTAAAATGCATAAATAACACCCTCATTTCTTAAAAGGAAAATGCTAAAAACAGATTAATTTCTTGACATTCATTATATGCTAATATCAAAATCTCCTGACACACATGTTATATAATGACAAAAGCAGTAGAATAATGGTATTACAAAACAGAATATTCAGGATACCACTTCTAATATATATATATATATATATAATTCAGATATATATATACATATATATATATTATGATGCTACATGTATTAATTACTACCTTATCCCATTTATTGAACTTTACCTTAAAACATCTAGCTGCAGGCTAGGGTATGCCTGGTATGTATCAAGGACTAAGTTTGTTTGTGGTATGGCAGTGGCAACAAACAAACATAAAATAAATAAATAAAACCTGCCTGTTACTTGTAAAAAAGACTGGACAGCTTTCTAAGTACCATTGTATACTTACAGCTGGTTCTAAAACAGTTTCAACAGTGAGGCTACAACAGCCTTAAAGCAAACCCCATAGAGTCCAAACTAATTCCACTTTGTAGTGTGTGTGACTAAACCTCAGTCCTAATTTGTCCAACTCAGCTTCTCAACCAACGCCTTTATCAGGGGCCTTCTAGAACAGCTTCCTCCCAGTAATATATCACTTCTTACAGATGATTAACCTGTAACTCACTTGTGAAGCTAAAATTTTAAAGATGTGAGATTTATGCTTAATTAAAAAGAAAATGCAACAAGAACTAAAAATGAGCACAAGTTGTCCACAGAGAAGAATGGTTTAGCATGGACGGCCACTCAGACAATGTAAGTCCACAGACCAAAGCTTCTGGTGTATCACAGAGCAAATCAACACTCTGGCCAAAGTTAAAGCCCAGCGCCACTGGCATTAGTTTTTGCCACCAACGAGCATTTAACTTAACCCAAATCTGACACCAAAGACAAATCCTAAAGAATTTTAACAGAACTAAAAACAGAAGGAGAAAGTAAGCATACAAAACTAGGAAACAAATGAATTTCCAAGCTGCCTTACTAATAGACTGACTCTGCTGTCATAAACAGCTGAGGCAGACAGGTGACTGGAAGACTGTCTATACTGTCAATGACAGCATGCAGAGTAGGGCAATCGAGAAATGGCTTGAACTGAACTATACCCAAATTTACAACCAGGAATTTACAGTGACCCATGACCTATCCTCTTTCAGCTATTAGAACAGGCAGATAATTTATTTTTATTTAATTTT
>NW_004949095.1:5870333-5873165 GCF_000317375.1 Microtus ochrogaster
TCCTCTTTTTGGGTCTGGCTTACCTCACACAGGATAGTGCTTTCTATTTCCATCCACTTACAAAGCAAGAACCACCCATGAGAAAACAAAAGTCTGTCTAAAAACAAACTCCTTTCCAAGGTTCTCTGCGAGGTTAACTGTTAGCAAGTCATGCTCCTACAGAAACTGGCAGGAAAGGTGAACAAACAAGCCATCCCAGCAGAGTCCAAAAATATCGAGGTAATACATAACACTAATAAAGTTATAGTGCAGTTATCTGTAGCCAGGCAACTTATCCTTCCTTTTGCTGGTCCTTTATCCAACACATATGAATAATTCTTACTGTTCTGTATTAAAGAACTGACATAAATTGTATCAGGAACATATGGTTTAATGCTAGTTGTTATTAAAAACCACAAGCACATGAATGATATTAATTCAACTTAATTCTCAAGTGATTTATGTCACAAGTCTTTAAAATAACTAACTCTCAAAATAGAATAAAAGAACACCAGTGGAACTTTAAATGCATTTCTGGTGTGGGAGGTCCTTCTGTCTGTGTGTTGCTTTTGTTGGTTAATTAATATAGAACTACTTTGGGCCTATGGCAGGGAAGAACAGAACTAGGTGGGAAAGTTAGGCTGTATGCTGGGAGCATTATTTACATGCTAAAAACCCCAAACCAAACCACAAGGGCAGAGTCAGGGAGACAGACATGGGGAACTTTACCTGGTAAGCCACAGCCATGTGGCGATACACAGATTAAGAAAAATGGGTTAAGTTAATACATAAGCCAATAAGAAGCTAGAGCTAATGGGCCATGCACTGCTTTAATTAATATGGTTTCTGTGTGATTATTTCGGGTCTAAGCTAGCTGGGCAGCTGGGAACCAACACAAGCCCTTCCTTCAACACATTTCAAAAGAGTGAGGGCAAAGAGGATGCAAGGAATTGGAAGAGGAGACTGCAGCATTAGCTATGGAAACATCCACAGCTGGGTGCCATCTCATCAGATTTCACTCTCAGACTCCAAAAGAAAATGCATGAGTGTCTTCCTACTGCTACTTAGAATACAATATGTAATCAAAATAACAGAGCTGGTAAGGTGGTCAGCGGCTGAGCAAGTACAGCTGAGGCACCAGAAAAAAAACAGTGAGTGTGTGTGCGCGTGCATGCCTGAAGAGCTGTAAACATGTCACATGATCACAGTACTGTATCATAACAGAGACTAAAACGAAGTTTCCAGAGCAAATGAAAGGGCCAGAAAGGCATCCTTTGATTAGCGCAATCAGCAAGTATCTATTCAATTATTTACATGCTAAAAACCCCCAAACCAAACCAAACCAAACCAACCAGCCAAACAACACCAAAGAAACCCAAAGACAAGGGCTTACACATTTGGGTTGAAAGGGAATGCATTACAGAAATAAAAGAGGCGGTGTTTTAGAGAGCACAGACTGGAGGGGAAAGGAATACCGCACTGCAAAAGGTCGTAAGAGCATTCTTTTCTCTTAAACAAAACAAACAAACAAACAAAAAAAACAAACAACTTCACGTGAAAAGAAGTCATTTCAATTGAAATTTAAAGGAGAACATGGAAAGAGCTGTCTCTTTAAGACTGAGGGCACTATGTCTCCAATACATCAAGACAGTTTACTTCATGTCTGCAAAAGGCCTGGAGAGTTGACAAAACTGTGTCTGCTCTGCATCCCCTACCAGGGTCACGACTCACTTCCTCTCTGCTCACAGCATGCCTCTCTCAGAACACACTCTGATTTGGTTGTGCTACTGCATTTCTCATTACATGAATTAAGCAGAAATGAGGTTCAAAAAATACACATGAAGAAGTATTTACCATGTTTCATTAAATTATTATATTTTTAAGCAATGTTCTCTTCTTCCCTCTGCAACAAAGTGAAACTTACATGCCAAACCCCAGCCCTCAAGACTGCTTTCCAGTGACGAGGACAAATGAGTGCTGCTATGGTTTTCAGATTTACAGCAATAACTCACATACAACAAAATTTTCCTTGACATTGGCCAAACTATTCCTCTCTAGACAAAGTGCATCCTTGTTGTAAGAGTTTTTGACTATATTGTCCAAGCTGACCACTTTTTGCCTTGAATGTAAACCAACAAAAGGGACTACTTCAAGAGCAGATGAATTAGAGTGCCAAGAAAGCATTTTCTACTTCCTCAAATTCAATCTACATTCAATTACTGATACTTTTGGCAATATGGAAGAATCGCACTAATATATAAATCTCTAACACCCCTTTAGAAAAGTCTTTACAATGAATGGTTGATTTTGATTGCAAATTTTTAATGGCTTGTGGGTTTAAAAATGCATTACTATTCGAGACCAGCCTGGTCTACAGAGCTAGTTCCAGGACAGGCTCCAAAACCACAGAGAAACCCTGTCTTGAAAAACCAAAAAAAAAAAAAAAAAATGCATTACTAGTGTGTGTGCATGGTGTGTATGTGTGTGGACGTATGTCATACATAACTGTAGAAGTCAGGATGTGGTTCTCTTTTCCACCTTGACATGGGTTCTGCAGAGTGAACTGGCTGTCAGGACTGCGTGACAGGACTATGTCTGTTGGGCCACAGATAGCCCTTGGCGATTATTTTCAGCACTGAAAACACTATTAATTATGAAAGGTTACCCTTTTTCTATGCACTACAGATCCTTCGGCTGATAACATCCTTTCTCTGAGAACATCTACAGACAAAGGGAGAAAGAAAACATGAAAAGTGAGCATTAGCTTTCAAACATCTTCAGCTGAGTTCTGTCCATCAAATGCACAGTGTCTTGTCATCAAATGCAGTGTCATGTCATCAAATGCACAGTGTC
>NW_004949095.1:5873630-5889095 GCF_000317375.1 Microtus ochrogaster
ACAGTGTCTTGTCATCAAATGCAGTGTCTTGTCATCATGTGTACAGTGTCTTGTCATCAAATCCAGTGTCATGTCATCAAATGCAATGTCTTGTCATCAAGTGTACAATGTCTTGTCATCATATGCACAATGTGTTGTCATTAAATGCACAGTGTCTTGTAAGAGTTCGTGGTTTTAGAACTGTTCTAGTTTCACACGAACAGAAAAGGATTCTAAAATCAAGGAAAGTTAAATTCTAAAAACTCAAGACCTAATTAATTTCAAATGAAAATAAAATATGAAGTAGCCAGGATTAGATGTAAATTAGCAACAAATCTTCCTTCTTCAACATATTTCAATAATAAGTATCAGAAATGAAAAAAAATGACCCATTTGTTTATAATGCTAACTAAGTAGTCAATAAATCATCTGAGGGCTACATTATATTTTCTCAAGGATAAATAAATTTTCTCAGTATAAAGGCTGGAGAGGTGGCTCAGTGGTTAAGGGGGCTCGAGTGTTTGCTGTGCAATTCTGAGGATGGAAGTTTGAATGCCAGCATCTATGTGACAAGCTGAGCATCCAAAAATGTCTGTAACTCTAGCCCCAAGGGATATGACATCATTCCATACATATATGCATATATACTCCAGCAGCATGTGCACACACACAAATAAACTTGAAAAGAAAAGAAAAGCACACATGTTTTAACAGATTAAGTTTACTCAAACGGGTCGCTGCTAAACAAAACTTTCAGTTCAGGAAAAGGACATTTTCAAGCTGGAAACTAGACCAAGTCATATTTAATTATGTGGCTAGTTTAATTTGTCAAGGCTACCAAGTATTCGTGCCAAATGGTCTGTATCTTCTCGTTCTAGAATAGATGTTCTTCCCAGAACAGAGTAAGGATGAACCACGTGAGGACTACCAACACATTAAAAAAAAAACAAAACGTAGCTGTTGAAATATATGGTCTCAACAGAATCATCTTAAATTCTTTGGCAAAACCCAAGTCCTTATTTTTTTAGAGGCAGACTTTAACCTAGAACCTAAACTAGCTTCAAACTCATGATTCTCCTGTCTCGACTTCCCGACTGCTGAGATTATATGCATGTATCACAATATCCAAGTTCCTTTTCACTTTAAGCTGTTAAGATACATACATCTCGTTTTCCTACATTACATGATAAACAGAGGATGGGGAGGAGATCAACAAGCCACAGGTTTGTATTCAAGGCCTATTAAATCCACAAGGGAGGAACAAAGTTCATCTTATTCCTTGTTATGTATTTAGCACCAAGCACAAGGATAAGTAAATGCTGGTGTCAGCAGAGACACTGAAAGAAAACTGCAGGCTGCAGAGCTGAATCATGTGAATATTATATACAAGTATACTATTATATTCAAATAGAAGTAAACAACACTGCTAAAAATGGGGAAAGCCAGAAAGGGACAGTGCAGTCAGTTGAATAAACAATTATTTTCTGGCCAGGTGTGATGGTGTACACCTTTATATCAAGTAGTCAAGTAGAGGCAGAGAGAGATCTCTGTGGGTTCCAGGCCAGCCCCAGACACATGTTGAGACCTGTCTCAACAAAACAAAATATCTACTCAAGTGCTTACTTTTATAACATTCCAAGGTATATAAGGGGATACAGATAAGATTAGTGATGAACTAAAATAGAAGATGAGATAGGGATTAGATTTGCAGGAAGGGGGAAGAGCTCATGTAAGCACATGTTCAACTAGAAGTCGATAAGTATCTCAAGTCAATTGATTTGCTATTTCAGTTTATAAAAATTAAGTAGACAGACATACAGGCCCAGTCCAGAGCTGAGGTTATCAAATACTGTATGTCAAACCTGAGTAAGATCACTCCACTATATTCAGAGTACAGTGCAAAAAAGTAAATAGACAAATTTAAATGATTACATATTTAAAAGAAAGAGCAGCCAATGAAACAAAACCCAGAAGTTTAGAGGGTGAGCCAAGAGCAATTGCCAAGAGCAGAGTAACTAGCACCTTAATCACAAAGTAAAGAAGACGTCTGAGATGTACACAAAAGAATGGGACATTGCATGAGACACTGCATGGGACATAAGCATGAGACACTGCATGGGACACCACATGGGACACTGTATGGGACACAAGCAAGGGACCCTGCCAAGTAGGTGAAGAGGGAGATGACAGTGTGCTGAGCAACAGAAGTGATAGCAGGGCTCTTTCTCCTAAGTAAATGGTGACAGTGAAAACTAAGACTCCAAGACACAAGAACATAAAAAAAAAAAGGGGAGCCTAGGTCATTGGAGACCAACTAGAATGTACAGTAAAAATGATGGTTCTGGTATTTTCTATAAGTTAACATCTTGCACCAGAGTTTTGCCTTGTCTGCTTCAGGCTCCAAGGCTGGGAGAGAAGGGGCAGTCTCCAACAGAAAACCTTTGCAAATGCTCTATGCACACACAAGTACATATGGCTCTGTGAACACACAAGTACATTTGGCTCTGTGCACACACAAGTACACATGGCTCTGTGCACACACAAGTGCATATGGCTCTGTGCACACACAAGTGCATATGGCTCTGTGCACACACAAGTGCATATGGCTCTGTGCACACACAAATGCATATGGCTCTGTGCACACACAAATGCATATGGCTCTGTGCACACACAAGTGCATAATGGCTCTGTCCACACACGAGTGCATATGGCTCTGTGCACACACAAATGCATATGGCTTTGTGCACACACAATGCATACGGCTATGTGCATATGCACACACACAGCTTAAACTTCTGCACCAAGTTTCCTCTATGAAACAATGTAACACAAAGATCCCTGAACTAGAACATAGCATTAGAATTCATTTCTCATTTTCTCATTCTTAATTAAAAAATTAATTTTCTCAAGAAGATAACAAATTATGGCATTTAATATAGAAAAGCAATTCAGTGAGAAGGCAGTCATAGAATAGGGAAATTTTTGAATTAGAGAGTTTAGCAGGTATGATTGGAACGCACTAGATAGAGCCATTAGACTGTGGATATTTTATAACTGAGCTCTTAAGAGTACTGAAAGTCAGATAGATTTCCATCTGTACATGCTTGGTTCTCAATTTTGAAGTAGGTAGAGTAAGGACATCACTTGACTCAAAAGGAAATAGATTAGAATCTAAGCATAGAAGACTGAAATAAACTGATTGAAAGCTAAGCACTGAAAAGCCCTTTTAGAACCAAGGATCACCAATTCTTGGTCAATGAGCCTATACAACAAAAGACTTATTTGTGTTTTTACAGAACACAAGGACAACAGTTCCCCAAATTACATTTCTAAATATGAGCACAGCTAAGCTACAATCTAAAAAAAAAAAAAAGGAAGGAAGAAAGGAAAGAAAAGAAAAACAGACGGACCATTGGAGTGGCCATTACCTACACTACACTTTAGGATACTCTGCCTTCAATAGGGTGTGAATGTATCTCACCACAGGAGTCCTAAGACGCCCGATGATGCTATTAGTTAAGTTTTCTCTGTGAACTAAGACTGATGCACTCTATAACAGAGGAGGTGTACGTATCAGCCTCTGGGTTTGTCTTTTAGTCACTAATAATACAATAGCTTAAAAGGTGACATTAAAATATCTGAAACAAAAAGCACACGTGTAATTATTCTTAGAAATTGTTCTCTTTAACTCTACTAAGACAGTCACTTAAACAGTCGAGAGCAGATGGGCAGTAAGATGAGAAACAAATGCTTATCCACAATGAATTTCTACAGAGTCAAACCAACTCGTTTTGATGACCTCAGATACGTATCACCTACAGCACTTCCTGTATATTTAATTTACACATAAATTTAGAAGGATGGCTTATTCAGGGCCTTTAAAAACTCGACAGTCAACAAAGCATTATTCATATTTTGTTGAAAAAAATCTATAAAGTTATTAAATAGCTTTTGGAACTAATTAATACTGTAAGATAGTTTATATAAAGATTTAAGTATTTAACCAAATAATAAAATATAAAACTGTCATGCCCTAACCTTAACTTCCACACTTAAGCAATTAAATTATAGGCAAACAGTAATACTGATAATTAAATGAAACCACTCTAGAATTCAAACCAACTGTCCATTACATAAGAGCTTGGGCCACTGTCTTCAATTAGAATATTAAAAATCACTACAAGTTTGTTTTTTTCCCCAGTCATTAAAAGCATTACTGCTGGGAGGTGGTGGCACACGCCTTTAATCCCAGCACTCAAGAGGCAGAGAGAGGCGTGTGGATCTCTGAGTTCGAGGCCAGCCTGGTCTACAAGAGCTAGTTCTAGGACAGGCTCCAAAGCTACAGAAAAATCCTGTCTCAAAAACAAACAAACAAAAAAGCATTACTAAATAGCTAAAACATATCATTTACCATGGCCCATTTCTAAGTTAATGTTATAGTCTATGGAAAACCTGAGAACAGAGGGTTAATTAAACATGAAAAGCATTTCAGGTAATAAGGTAAACATTCCTTTACCTGATCTTTTTCAGCTTAGAAATCTTACACATGCTCTTAAAAAAAATACTCTGCATTTCATAAAAATGATTCAGGAAGAGCAACCCCCAGGGACGACAAACACACAGTGATGTAACTCACCTAGATAAGGAATGCAAGGTGTCATCTTTAAGCTACTTATATAGTCTCTGAGTCTTTTGTAGTTATCTTCTTTACTCATTACATATTCTAATTTTTCAAAGGTAGTTTTGTCTTTTCGACTTAATAACTAAAAAACAAACAGAAAAGCCTAAGTTATTTACAAGTTCCATTTTATTTTTGCAAAGAACTGAACAGAAGCTGTATTTAGCACAAATCTGGATTTTAATTTTAAAGTTTTACTTTCCTTAATTTTATTTTGGTAGGATATAAATAAAACAAAATCAGGTACATGCATTAATGACAGAGTATTTATAAAATCACCTTTATATGCACATAAATGAACCTATTCCTACTAAGAGGTAAACTATAATATATTATCTTACTATTTTATGTAATTAAGTAATTTTTTATTGTTTTTTTCTAACTTAAAATAACTATGTGAATACATTCATTTCAAATGCCCAAACATTTTTACTGACTGCTTCCTTAAAAACCATTCCTTCATAATGACGAAGAAACACTCAACTGTAAGTGATAAACAACTTTTCTTGACAGATCCAGAGACAGTTTGCAGCACATGCGCTGGAGAGTACTACAAATGACCAGGGATGGTGAAAGACAGCGATTTAGTACTCACAATACTAACTGAAAGCTCCCGGAGGTTTGTTTTGCTCTGTTAGCATTCCAAAGACTGTGGTTTAAAAACCTCTGAAGTTACAATTTTGTCACAACACAGTAAGACTTGACTTTACTACATGTTAAAATACTGGCTCTCTGTACAGCATGCAAACATTTCACTTACACAATCGCCATCTAATTCTGCTATAAGGTTAACAAGAAAGTTTGTGTGTGCTATTACAGATGACAGAGGAGTCAGTCACAGGGATAGCAAGTGGAAGACTGTACCAGTGCTCTCAGTCTTATTTACACAGATGCATGCTTCTGTTTCTCGGGGTCTCAAAGACTGGCTCTGATAATGGAACAGTCTGACACCCAACCCACTAGTCTTTTCTGGTCTGTGGTACATTTTCTTGATTAATGACTGATGTGGGTGGACCTAGCTCTCAGTGGGTGCAGTGGGATGCGGCAGGCAGTCCTCAGTTGTTAGGAAAACAAGCCAAGTAAATGAGCAGCAGCATTCCTTCAGAGTCTCTGCACCAGTACCTGCAGCCGGGTTCCTGCTTTGGGCTGCCCTGCCTTCCCCCAGTGATAGAGTGTGATCTGAGAGCTGTAAGATGAAATAAACTCTTTCCTCCCCAAGTTACTTCCGGTCGTGGTGTTTTATTAAATAACAGAAACCCTAACTAACACACCAATTTAAAATACTTTCCTTGTCCTATGTCAGGGATCCAAAGCAAAGATCTATTTCTGGGTTTTATTCAGTTTGATATAGTCACACATATACACATTTATCTGCGTTATGTTGCCAAATTACACAACAGGCAAAAGCTAATGTCTTCAAACCCCATTTTCTCCTAAGATATATTCTGCCTTTTTAAACCTAGAATTTTCTTATAAATTTTATAGCTGATCTTTACCCCAGTAGTACTGGTGCATAAATGCTAAAATGTTATGTATTTAAGGTATCTATATGCATATATACACACACACATACGTACATACATACACATATATGTATTATACTGTCCAAAGCTAATAGAGCATTTTGGATGGATTTTCTTAGCAAGTTCGAAGTACATAAAATTATTACCTATAGTTACTATGCTTGTACCTTATATCTCAAATTTTCTGTAAAACTAGACTTTGTGTCTACCCACTGAACTACAAACCTCTTCCATTTACCCTTACTTTGAAAAATGCTCACTCTATTCTCTACTTCTACAAATTCAACTTTGAATGCTACACATCAGAGTCAATATTTCTGTCTCTGGCTTAGAGTCTTCAAGTTCATCTATGTTGATGCAAATGCAGCCTATACCTTGGGGATGGTGAACAATTTCTAACGCGGAAAAAACAGACAGATCTTTAACCTTTACATGTCAGTTCCTCTGGAAATAGACTTAGATAAACTGCTGCGTCATCTTGTAACTCTATTTTAAATTTTCTGAAAATTTAAATTTCTGTTCTAGTTTCTATTATGGCTGCACCGTTCTCATCCCCACCACTGGTGAGCAGAACTCCTTTTCTTGTCCACTCCCTCTGCATGGTAGCATAGGGATGTGTGCACATCAGACTACACAGGGACGTAACTCCAGGCACTACAAGGCCCGCTACTTCCTAAAAGACCTCGACTACATGCTTCTTTAGGAGACATTGAAAATCTAAAACATGCTTTAGGTTAAAGTTTGAAATGCCCCCTTCATGGGCTAATTTGTTTGAACACTTGGTCAACAGCAAGTGGTACTACTTGGGGAGGTCGTGGAACCTTTGAGACATAGGTCTTGGCCAGATGAAGTGAGTTGTGGGACTAAGCCGTGAAGGTTATACTTGCTTCTGGTACTGACGCAGGCTGTATAGGAGTTCTAGCTGCATACTTCTGCAGCTGGGGAACTGCTCTGTATGACGGACACTCCCCATCTGTGGACTGAGTCAAATTCTCTCTTGTGCTGTTTCAAAATCAGGCGCTGACACAGCAACACGAAAAGGTAACCATTCTGTGTAACTCTATCCCACTATCCAGTAACTCCTTACTCTCGTCTCTCCAGTTTCTGGCCACCACTATTCCACCATCTCTATGAATCTGACCACTCTAGGCGGCTCAAATAAACAGATCCTGTTTCTCCTTTTATGCCTGTTGACGCCACACAGTGTACCGGTAAGGCTCATCCGAGGTACAACATGTTGTAGAGTATCCTCTGTAGGCTGAATAATAATGCACTCTATGTCTATATTACATCACACGTATCTGCCATTCATCTCTGCACTAACGCTTAGCTGTTTCTACTTTTTGGCTGCTGTGAACATTTATGCAAAAGTATGTTTATATCTCAGCTTTCAATTCTTTTGGGCATATGTCCAGAAGAGGAACAGATTGCATGGCAATTCAGTTTAATTTTTAGGGGAGTTTTCATTGTTTTTAATAACTTCTTTCTTTTAAAATAATTTAAAGTTTCCTTTATAGACAAGCAAACTAACCTAAATAATTATCCTCTTCCTCATTTCTTAAAGAAAAAATTATCCTTTTCTTATTTTATTATGGCAGTTAAGTATCCCGCATCAAACAGTAACAGTGAAAATGGCATCTTTTTCTTTAATATTGGGAGAATGTTCCTAATATTTTACCTATATTATAGGATATTATAAGCTTGTGTCATTTTCCTTTTATCAATTAAGAACGCCAGACAAACAAAACCCTCAAGATTTTAATCACTAAAACATCTATGATTTTACATTATCTCTATAGGTTCAGATGCAACAGCCTACTCTACTCAACCTTCCCATCTAATACCTCGTGCGACTCAGGGTCCTTCACAGCAAACATCTTTCCTTTCTTATAAACCTTCTGATTTAAGCCTGGGAGGGGCTTAGATACAATTCTTGTTCTTAGAGCTTCACAGTCTCTCCAAGCTTATCATTCCATTTTCTTCCCCCAATTCTTCAGCATGTCTGACATTCTAGCACTGATTCACACTGTCCAGTACTTTGTGTGATGATGTGGATGTTTGTGTTGTTCAAACAATGCCTGCTAGTCAACATTCCTGAGCACTTGCCATGTGGTTAGTTAGTATGGCTGAGGACTTGGAGTTAGTTAAGGTTAATAGCAACCCATGGCTACTATGTTAGACAAAAGAACACCGAGTAACAGTGTTACTATGTCAGAAGTCACACTTTATGTAACTGTCATTCACAGCCTACAAGTAACCTCCTCTTTTGTCTTTAAGATTTTAGAAGCTGGAAAAAAGGCCCTACAAACCACCGCTTCCTGTACCATGAGTCTCACTGCTTACACTCTACATGGTAACATTCACCAGCCTCTTTCAACTTCTCTTCCAGTTACTGTACCTCCGCCATTTCCAGCCACTGCTCTGTCATCTTAAACTGTGTTGCACACACTTTACTGGGCTCTACAGCCCCTGTCACGTTTTACTTCCTTTTCACCATTTATCATTTCTCACCTTTATTTGCTGGCTTAGTTTCCTGAACTTTGAATAAGACAACTCCCTCTCGTGCTGCTCTAGATCTCTCTAGTACAAACGTGACTAAAAAAACCTCATTTGGATAAGTGCAACTCTCGCCAGCACACCACACTTACACTGAGCCTGAGCCTATCAAGATGGAATTGTTGGTTGCTTTTACTTAAAATTCATGACCCCAAATATTCTTTATAAAGCCCAGGGACCTTTCATGCCTCCTTAGACATAATCTCCTGGATGACATGTCTGTCCTTCTTCAAAGTTTCAAAGCTTTCTTTCAAAATTCTCAACTAAAGACTTTGTTTCTAAAGAAATTAAGGCAGCCAGAGAAGCCTTTATAGACTCCCACCACCCAATCTACCAATTCCCTGGCATTTGTATCCAGATACACCCTCTATGTGTCTATAAGATACCCACTTCTCATATTGCTAAAAAAACAATGCTGCCTTATTTTCCTTTTCATCTTACTTTTCTTCTCATGTTTGTTACTATATAATTCATTTTTTACAGATTATCTTTCTCCAGTAGACTATCAGATGTGTGAGGATGGGATCTTTATCAATCACTTAAATAAAATTTTTAAAATTTATTAAGTTTATTATAGATTAGTAGAACTGTTACCAAAAAAAAAAAAAAACCTTGTTTTCACAGAACTAGAGAGGGTAAACAAAAATATTTTCAAGAAAGATAACAATTTGAAGGAAGTATATCTCACTTCTAAATCACAACATAAACCAAAGTATAATGCCGTTCTCTGGAATTTTAAAGACAGAACTCTTAACTGTGTACTTATGGTCATTTCCAGCCCCCTCCATGAAATTCAGACTTTAAAGAGTGAGACCATCATAATTAAAATACATTTTTAAAATAGGAAAATCCTTCACCTGGTATAACATAAGAATAAAGATTGCACGCTCTTCCACACTAATAATTTTCCAATATAGAAACGCTACAGCTTTCATATAAACCTATCCCTTATACACCAGGAAAAGCAAGAGCAGCATTTTCTTGATTTCCTATGAACAAAGTGAGAGGCCTGGGGAGAAAGCTCCTTTAGTAAAGTGCTTGTGGAAAACAAATCCCAGTCCTGGGGGTGGGGTGGAGACAAAGGAATCCCTGGAGCATCAGGCAGCCTACACAGGTCAACTGGTGGGCTCCAGGCCAATGAAAGTTTCTGTCTCAAGAGAAGGCAAACAGCTTCTGAGGAGCAGCACTGAGGTTGTCCTCGGTTTCTGAATACACATGCATTAACACATGAACATCAACAAACGAGCATGTGCACACACACAATACTTTAGCATTTTTTATAATCCTTTGCTACAGACATAGACACACAGACAGACACAGACATACACACGCCTACCCCTGCACAGAGGCCTGTATGACAGGCTTGTAACTCCAGCTACTTGATAGGATAAGGCAGGAAGACCCCAAGGTAAAGGCCATCCTGATTGACAAGACATTGACTCAAAAAGTAAAAACAATAAAAGTGGTCTGGGGAAGTAGCTCAGTGACACAGTGCTTGTGGGAGGCCTTAGTGTAGAAAAAGAAAAGGGAAGTAAGACAACCTACAAAGATTGAGTACTCAAAGATAAAGATATAAACACTGGCAAATGGCAAAAATCACATCCTAATCTTGTTAAAGTAACAGGACCCAATATGATGACTGTTATAACAGAACATGAGCAGTATCATATAATTCCATGTTTCCCACGAGATTTTTCTACAGCTCTTTAAGGGTTATGGCTAAAAATAATAGAAGTGGGTATTAATGAAAAATTTTAAAGGTTGTGAGTCAGCTCTTCAAACTTACCAAAAGTGTAAAATGTACACTGCTAAATGCAAATTGTCAGGAGAGTATGACAAGTATGTCATCAGATAGCCGGAAGAGGTATTCAAAACAATTCTCTCAAGTGCAAAACCCAAGCATCGGCCTCAGTCCACCCACAAATTCCCTTATCAGCTCAGTGCAATGCTTATGGAGTCTTAAATGTAGGTTTCGAACAACAAAGTGCAAGACATTTTTTAAGACTCTATTACCATAATATTCATCCTACTAAGACCGACAAAAGAAACTAATAAAACCTTTACTTTGCACAGAAGTCTAATGCTTCATTAAACTGCAGAGGGTTACTCACCGCCCATGTCTTAGTCAACCTGAAAATCGGCGCACTCTGTAAGCCGGAAACCACAGCCATAAGTGCATGAAGGTTATTAAGCTCATACAGTTTCTGAAGATTTAAGAAAAAGGGGAGAAGTATTTTTTAAAGAAAATAAATGTAGGAAAATACGGATTAACTCAATTTAGGCAGTTGGTAGAATACCACTAATGTCATTGTTGAAAACTGTCTACTAGGGAACCCAGAAAATTATTTTTGGCCCACAATATATTGTCCATGTTCTACCTTGGCATTTTCAACCCACGCTCTGGGAATAAATCCAGCTCTAAATGGGCAATATACTTTCAAAGCTGAAGTTACGGGCTGTTGTCAAGTTAACTGGCGTGTCCACAAGGGCCATGCCCAGGCTCTGGCAGCAGCTGCATCCTTTGCAGTGCAGTCTTACTGATTGTCTGCTTTGTGGTAAAGTCAAAAAAGGGTCTCCGTACATTGGTTTCCTGCCCAGTGTTCCTGCTATCCCAGAGCCAGAGTTCAAACTCACTGTCTTCAGTGCTCCCTTCCGTATCCTACCTTCTCTTGTCCAAGAGCCTAAATCCTTTGTTTCTAATCCATTCTGGGACTCTACTCATACAGTATGCACACACCAAACAGTAAGGTCCATTAATTTCCCAAGAAACCCACTTTGCATTTGCTGCTAATTTCTCAGAATTTTGTCATACTTCTACCCTAAAAGTAGGATCTAAAAATAAGTAATTTTACAGTTGTCCCAAGCAACTAGATAAGCCCTATGGTAGACATTTAATGGACAATCCAAAGGAAGCAAATAAAAACAAAACAGCAAACATGAAACAGGATATAAACCTTCACAGGAGATTATATAATCTAGTCATTAAATAAGTGTACATTAAACATTTATTTGGGACTAAATACCATCTTAAATTTGATATATGCTAAAACATGCAGAGGACCTAAAAGGAAAGAAAATTGCATTTTGAACTTCCGCCTCCACTCCTGCCTGAGTCTGCTGTGGCTTGTGGGCATGTCCTAATATTTTCGGACTGCAAGCTTCATCACTAATGTGAGTCAATGTCCTGCATCTTGTCATACATTTTGTATTTGAATCTTTCTGTTACATGTTTATACAGAATGCTGGTGGTTGTGTTTCTCTAAAGAATACTGACTGAAACAGGTATTAAAGGGAAAGACCAATAAGCTAAATACAAAAGGCAGAGCGTCAGAACTGTGACTTAACAGTAGTAAGAGAAACAATGGGGAATTGGGGCTTGTAATAAAATCAAAAGCTGTCAAATATAACTTGGAGTGTGGACAGAAATTAAATTATTTGGTAAGAAAAATGGTAAACTGTATGGATAAAAAAATACAAATTTAAAAAAACATCTACCAAAGACATCAGAAAAAATAGAAATCCAGAATCTATGAGAAAAGTTGTAACTTTTTTAGTTAAAAACTAGTACTTACCTGACTTTTCACACAGAATGTTTTTTAAAAATTCCTGTAATATTTCTGTAAAATCTCACATATGTGGAAGGCTAATCCTGCCACCTAGTGCCACAGAATGTTAGAATAGGATCGTTTCCATGTGTTCAGGAAATACAGGAGGAATTCCAATTTAAATAACAAGGAGAATACCCCTATTTTATTCCAACATCTTTCAATCCACAGGTGAGATAAGACCTGTTTGTTCTAAGAATCATGAAGAATGAACATGGATGTACCGTGGCACTTAGCAAAGTTAACATAAATTTGGAGTTGTTACAGGTTCATCTCAGTATCTTTCTGTGGAAAACCTGCTGCTCTTTCCAGAATTCCAACTACCCTTGAAATCCATGCTGCTTCTCCAACTGTATTATTATCTCTGCCTCTCGGTAACTCTTCAGGGCACTTGGTAACATCATATCTACTATTCATTTAAACTAAAGTCCAGGAGGGCATGGCAGCTCACACCTGTAATCTTAGTACTTAGGAGTCAGAGGTAGGGGACATGAGTTCAAAGTCAGCATGGTCTGCTGCAAAATTGTTTTAAAAATAAAGCCTTTTCTTAGGATTTATGTGTTTTCATTTTATTGTGTGACTGTGTACCACTCAAGTGCATGGTGCCCATGGAAGTCAGAAGGAGGCATCAGGTCACCAACAGGTGCTACAAGTGCACCTGGGTCCTCTGGAAGAAGAACAAGCCATCTCTTCCGCCGGCAAAGTCTTATTTTCTGCATAGGTGGGCAGTTTATTTCATGATTGAAAATAAATAAAAACAAACAAACAAACCAAAAAAACTAATAGAAAATTACTATGTATTCTCCAACTTGATCCTACATGGCTTTCTTCATCACCTTCAACATAGTCTACTATTTCACAAGTGCTGCCATTTACCATACACTAACCTGTCTATAACAATCAGAGTGACCATGAATAAAGGAAAAGGCAGAGAAAAGAGGTATTCAGTGTACGCAACCCCCTTATTTTCTAGAATCAATCAACAGTCACTTAAAACTTCCAAATGGGTGAGCTAAAGACACGCCATGCTTACCTTAGCAGTTTTAATATAGTGGCTCAGAACTTCTGCTCTTATTTTCAATGTCTGAGCGTGGAGAATTTCTCTAACAACCCAAAAGCTTACCTGAAAAAAAAAAAAAAACAACTAAAAAATAACCAAAGGGCAAGATTTATCAAGATTAAAATTAACATTAAATGCTACTTGGTGTATTTCCTATAATTACTTTTAAAACACACTTTTTGCTGCTCTTGACTATGGTTTTCTTATGACTAAAAGGAAACACCATGAAATATCTAATAAAGACCTCATTTAAAAAGTTTTGTGGTACCTTCTATTTCAATGAAGCACTAATTAAAAAAAAATTATCAGATGCTGGCAAGATGGTTCAGCAGGTAAAAAAAGCTTCCACTGTAAGGATGGTATCCTGAGTTTGATCCCCAGAACTCATGGTGGAAATGGAGAATCAACTCTGGATTGCCCTCTGACCTTTAGGTATATATGATAGCATGCATGCACTCAAACACGAATACACACACACAAAATTATACAAATACTCATTTCAATTCATGAACTGCAAAAATAGAATCTAAGTATTTAGAGCTGGTTCAGATTTTAATCTGGGCGGAAGTCTAGTGAAAGGGTCATGATTTCACAGCCTGTTATTTCTTCACTTGAAAAAAGGAGAAATATTTTAGACTTTTCTTGGAATTTCCACCTGTAAAAAGTTGTAAACATGTGTGCGTGTAATTACATGCATTTTGTGAATTTATGTTAACATAAAATTACATATTTTAGAGTTATTATATCTATTTAAACATTTAAATAGAACTTGTAACACTGATATTAAAAATAAGAACAAATATAAGTAATTAATTCAAATCTAAGCTCCATCATCAATGACTTAATTAAATTTCATATTAGACACAGTTTAAGACAAATATGATTTTTAAAATCCAAATTGTCATTTTCATCAAAAGTTATGATGTCCATCACACCCCTTGATGAACTAGGCAGCTTTCAAGAAAAGATTATTAGATAAGTTGGTTCCGACTTCCAGAGTGAAGTCTGAATAGACCACACAGTGCCTTGATTGCTGGGATATTCTCCTTGGAGATCCTGAGCTAAGTCCTGAGATGTCCAAGCTCACAGAGACACCATGCTAAAAAGACTAAAATTAGCTGATTAAAGCTGATCATTTTTGAAGATACTGACAGAATAACCAGGGCTAAGAAATAGTTTGACACAATTAAACTTAAAAAAACATGCCGGGCGGTGGTGGCACACGCCTTTAATCCCAGCACTCGGGAGGCAGAGGCAGGCGGATCTCTGTGAGTTTGAGACCAGCCTGGTCTACAAGACTAGTTCCAAGACAGGCTCCAAAACCACAGAGAAACCCTGTCTCGAAAAACCAAAAAAAAAAAAAAAAAAAAAAAACACCTATGGTTATCTAAACAAAAAGAGAAAACTATTTTTAAAGAAAAAGATTATCATTCAACTTTCCAATAGCCACGAACACTCTAAATAGGAAAAAAAAAATAATCAAAGAAAATGGAATCAAGGATCTTTTATCCAATAAAGCCAGTTTTTACCTATAAAGAACACAAGCAAGTTTGCTTTCATGCCTGAACCGAGGCAGTACTGTCCAATGAGCTACCTGAGAGCAAGTTTTGGACAATAAAAATGACAATAGGCATCAACATCAGTGTAAGGTCTACATACTTGTTCACAGAACTAAAACACAGAGAGAGCCCCACAAGGCCAACACAGACAGCACAGAGACAATGGGGACAGAGAGAGCGCCTGCAAACCTACTGTTTCCAGTCACGGTGGTGGCTGCCTGTAAGTACAGGCTGAATATACCTTACTCAAAATAATTGTTTAGGTTTTTGGAGTATTTGTGTAAACACAACATGTCTTGGAAATGAGACCCAAGTCTAAACACTAAATTTGCTTAGGTTTCATATGCACCTTATACACAGAGCTAAAAGGCAATTTTATCAACAGGTGTGAAATGCACCTACAGCTTCCTGTGACCTGTCACATGAAGTCAGGGACAAGTCAGCTCATGGTGTCACAGTGAATGAAGTCAGGGACAAGTCAGCTCATGGTGCCACAGTGACCTGT
>NW_004949095.1:5889195-5891770 GCF_000317375.1 Microtus ochrogaster
ATGAAGTCAGGGACAAGTCAGCTCATGGTGCCACAGTGACCTGTCACATGAAGTCAGGGACAAGTCAGCTCATGGTGTCACAGTGACCTGTCACATGAAGTCAGGGACAAGTCAGCTCATGGTGTCACAGTGACCTGTCACATGAAGTCAGGGACAAGTCAACTCATGGTGTCACAGTGACCTGTCACATGAAGTCAGGGATAAGTCAACTCATGGTGTCACAGCGCTGCGATTTTGAGCACTTCAGGCTTGGACTTTCAGACTAGGAATATTCAGCTATTACTATTTTTAAGACTGTGGTTTGATACACAGGATAAAGCAAGGGATTAGACTACAGGTCTGTGTTTCTAGAACACCAGACCTAAGAGTCCAAGAGAAAGGACATGCAGATATATTACAGAAGAGACAAAGGAAAAAGCAGTCCCGAGAACCTAAAGTATCAGTGACTTCCTGAGATTTCAATGAGATAGCTGTAACACCACCTACTGGCTAAAAATGGGATGGCATGACAACCAAGGGGGAGAAGGGGGCAAGACAGAAACAGAAAACTACTTGGTTACTCTCTGAAGATGATAGAACATCAAGTCATTATCTTTACAACTACTAAATGATGATGATGATGACCTCAGGATCTTTTGTGCTTCCTTTAAGATGGGTATCTAGGTAAACCCACCAGCCCCAAGTTTCTTAGTCACTGTTTTACTGCTGTGAAGAGAACACCATGACTAAGACTTTGAAGCATTGGGGCTTGCTTATAGTTTTAGAGGGTTAGTCCATTATCAAGGCAGGAAGCAGGCAGGCATGGTGCTAAGCAGCAGCTGAGAGCTTTACATCCTGATCTTCAGGCAGCAGGCAGAAACACACAGTGGGCCTGGTGTGTATTTTTGAAATCTCAAAACCTATCCCCAGTGACACACTCCCTATCACAAGGTCACATTTTATAATTCTTCCTAAACAGATCTGTTAACAGGAGACCAAGCATTCAAACATATGGACCTCGGAGTGCCATCCTCAATCAAAGCATCATACCAGGAATTCCAAACTGTGAATAAAAATGATGAAATGAGAATCCACCTTCTAACGACCTCAAATAGGGGTGGGCTCTTGGCCAGTCTGGTCTACAGAGTGAGTTCCAGGACAGCCAGGGCTACAAAGAGAAATCTGTCTTGAAAAACAAAAACAAAACACCAAAGTTTAAAAACCAGAAAGACCTAGTGGTAAGGATTCAAATTTAGGTGTTAAAACACAAGAACTGAAGGTAGGGGCAGCTAGATCCTCACACGTGGAGCCAGAGACCCAGTACTCACAGCAACCTCTTCGCAGAGGCAAACATTCAGATAATGCCCTGTCATCAAGAGCACAAATGGGTTTAGCTAAGGAAGCACTGAAAATCAGTGATTAAATAAACTGGAGCTGCCCACACCACATGAATGTAATGAAAAAGGCCACAGGAGAACTTGTACAATATGCCATGGCACATTTTCAAAGATAAAAAGCAAACCATACAATTTGTTTATATAAATACAATTATTTCTGACAAATCTATGAAAATTATGAAGTTAGAAAAATTAAAACTGAGAGCTGGGTGTAGTTGGTGTACACCTTTGATCCTAGCACCCAGGAGGCAGAGGCAGGAGGATTTCTGAATTCAAGGCCAGTATAGTCTACAGAGTGAGTTCTAGGACAGCCAGGACTACACAGAAAAACTCTATCTCGACAAAATAAACAAACAAACAAATATTAAAAATAAAAAAACGAACCTCGGCATGGTGGCACATGTCTACAATCCTAGCACTCAAAAGGCAGAGGCAGGAGGATGAGGAATTCAAAGTCATCTTCAGCTTTACAGCAAGCAGAATTAGACTAAACATCATAAAACCCTGCCTCAAACAAACAAACAAACAAACAAAAAAACAAACAAATGAAGGGCCAAGATGATGACTCAGTGGGTAAAGTGCTTTGCCACACAAACAAGAAGACCTGAGTCTGCACCTCAAGCATTCATGTAAAAAGCTTAGTAGGCAGAGCTGGAGTAGGGGTGACAGGGTCTCAGAGACAGGAGGGTCTAGGGGTTTGTTGGTCAGCCAGTACAGTCAATCCATATGCTTCAAGTTTAGTGAGAGGTTGTCTTAAAAATGGGGTGGCGGTGATGACGTTCAGTATGAGGAGACACTAGATGCTACTCTCTGGCTCCCACAGGGTATGGCAATCAGGCACAGCCACGCCTCTCTTCACCCATAAGCACAACTCACATGATTAAATCTTCTCGTGAAAGCAACTGCATTCGGTGCAGAACTATATTTTTCTTTTTTATTCCATCCACAACTTGAGAGTTCCTAGAAGATTAAAATAAAAATTAAGTATAAATTAACTGTAAGAACTAGCTCAGTTTTTATCATATTAGGGAACTTAAACAAAGTCTGCATGTGTTCTTTTCTGGAATAGCCAATAAGAATGTCTAACAATATTAATTATTCTGTAAAAACTAAAAACAAATGTTATTAGATTATATGCATAAAACTACTGTCTAAAAAGATTATAGGCAGCTGGGTGGTGATGGCACTCGCCTTTAATC
>NW_004949095.1:5891870-5931865 GCF_000317375.1 Microtus ochrogaster
TGAATTCGAGGCCAGCCTGGTCAACAAGAGCTAGTTCCAGGACAGGCACTAAAAACTACAGAGAAACCCTGTCTCAAAAATTTAAAAAAAAAAAAAGAAAAAAAAAAGATTATAGGCAAACTTAAATTTCATAGGCAGAGTATGGAGGAATGTTCTCTGAGAGATAATTAAAGTTGAATATCCCATAACACATAATCAAACCCATTCAATCATTCAGAGCTCCACAACTAGCTTTCTCTTTCTTTTTATCCACGTATGGTGTGGTGTCTGTATGTTCACATGTTTATGGGTTTGCTAACACTGGATGTCTTTTTCAATCATTCTCCATCTCACTTTTTGAGACAGTCTCTCAGTGAGCCTGGAGCTCCCATTTTAGCCAGACTGGTTTGGCCTCAGCCAGCCATCCTCAGCTCCAGGTCCCACCTGTCCCTCTTCCCATAACCCAATAAGTGCTGAGGTTCACAGACAGCTGCTACTGGTCTGATATTTTACAGGGGTGCAGAGGATCCGATGTAAGGTTTTCTGACACAACTCCCAAGCCCACAATTTAGCTTTTTATACATCTCATTCTTTGACCTGACAGTTGTTGACTTCAGATATTTGAAGATACCTCTAATAAAAAAAAGACCATGAGAACACCAAAGATTTAAGAATAGAATTCAAATGGCTCAAGATCTTATATTAAACTTTTATTTAAAAAAAATTACACTAGTGCCCTCTACTTGAAATGAGTCAATCTGGCCTGGAGAGATAACTCAACAGTTAGGAACACCTGCTGGTCTTAAAGAGGATCTAGGTTTGATAACCAGCACACATATGGTTGCTCATAACCATCTGTAAATCCAGTTCCAGGGGATCCACTGCCCTCTTCTGGCCTGTGTGGACACCAGGCACTCAAGTTGTATAAAGATGTAGATTCAGGCAAAACATTTGAGCCATTTATAATTATAAATGCTGGTTGCAAAGAGATACAAAAGAAATGACTTTTTTAAAATCACTTTACAACTGGTAGAGATAGCTTAAAAGTATCACTTCTTCCTCACTGCTTCAAAATTAGGATTACTACCTCCATATCTTACTGAATGTTAATGAAGCAAATACACATGGCTAATGTATGCCACCTTTTAAAAATACTGATAAGTGTATGCTAATAGAACTGAATTCCTTTGAATTTAAAGGCAAGTTTCTGTCCACAGATCTCAAGTCAATCAGAGGGTTTCTATAATACAGCAAAAGGCATGAAAGAAAAGACCCACATGAAAAAAGGAAAAGAACCCTTTGGGTAGACAACAAAATAAATCTGAGAAAGAAAAAGATGTCATCAGTACTCTTAGATGAGAAAAGTTATTATACGGGTCATATTTGTGTCATGTTTTGTGTTTGTGCAGATATTTGTGTATTTTCCTTGATTTATTATATTTATAACATCAATTAGGAGAGTATCAGTGGCTATTATAGTTAATTTCTGAAATACTAAAAGAATGTTCATCAAAACACATTACCACCTATTATAAATTTAAAATGTATCTGCATTTGTATGTGGGATAGCTCTATCATATTAGGTGTAATTATTACCTGATTATTATTTTATTTGGAAATTAAGCATGATATAAGAAGGTGTAATTTGTGTCAAGCTGACAATGGGTGGACTTGTGATGGCTATTCTTGTGTCAACTTCACATCTGTGATTAACTAAAACCTAAGCAACTAGGCATACCCGGGAAAAATTTTTCCCAATTAAATCATTTGACATGGAAAGATCCACCGTTAATCCAGATCTTTGAGGTGGGAAGACCCACTTTAATCTGGGCCACACCTTCTGCTGGCAGCCTAGATAAAGAACATAAAAGAGGGAAACTATGCTCTTTGCCTGCTTACCCTCACTCTCAATGGCAAGTCCATTCCTTCACTGGCATTAAAGCCTGTTTCTTTGGGATCTCAACACCCACTTGGCAAAACTCACCAAAATATTAATTTGGCACTAACTAAGATTCCATGTGTTAGCATCTAAATAACAGGAATCTTAAGAGACTTAAGAAAATAGCAATTTAAGATAATGGCCAAGAAGTTAAAGATAACAATTAACCTTCCTATGGCTTAGTTACATAATGTGTGTGTGGAGGGGTGGGGCAAAGCAAGGCATCCAAAAAGAGGACCCTGGAGACAAAGAGATTAAAAAAACTACAACAAAATCTCAAATACAAATTATCTCGAGAGAATGCTATTAGGTAACTTCGAAAGTGAGGGTGGGGGTATCCTTAGTAGGTAAAATGGGGAGGGGGTGTTCAGTAGGTAAAACTGCTTGTTGCTGAACCCGAGTTCAACCTCACATAGTAGAAAAGCCCGCAAGCTGTCTTTAATTTCTACAAATGCTTGTGGCATGCACACACCTAAGTATGTGTACACCCATGAGCATGCACATATGTGTGTGCACACACCCACACCCACAATAATTTTTTTTTTAAGACAGAAAGTAAGGAGAGACAAAGAGAAAGAGGGTAGCTGTGAACGTAGCTTGGTGGCTGAACTTATATGCTCAGCATGTGTGGGTTCATTTGTCAACACCAATAAAGAAAAACAGAAGATGTAAGATCTTCAAATTGAACAACCACCATAGGAAAAATGTAATTGGAAACGCCGATTAATAGTAAAGAGTAATCCCGCGTCCTTAGGAAGAGTCAAGAGATTCCAGAGAGGGAGCAGTTGAGGAAGGCAGGATGCCAGCAGTAGGGAGACAGGTATGACTGAAAGGGACAGCAGAAAGGAAAGTTCCAAAATGGAGAGTTGTTTCAGGTATCTAAGTAGTATAGGTCTGTATGCACAATAAAGCATTACAGAACTACACGGACATGTATGTACAATAAACATCACAGAACTACATGGACATGAATGCACAATAAAGCATCACAGAACTACACGGACATGCACGCACAATAAAGCATTACAGAACCACACAGACATGAATGCACAATGAAGCATTACAGAACTACACGAACATGCATATACAATAAACATCACAGAACTACACGGACATGAATGCACAATAAACATCATAAATTACATGAACATGCATGCAGAATAAGCATCACAGAACTACACGGACATGCATACAGAATAACCATCACAGAACTACATGGACATGCATGCACAATAACCATCACAGAACTACACAGATATGCATGTCTAGACACTACTTTCTGATTTTGATACAGTACTACCACGAAGGTGTAATTGCAGGAAAATCAGGTACAGGGTATGGGGGATTTCTCTGTATAGGTTTTGCAACTTCCCATAAATCTAATATTTGTACTTTTTTTTGCAACTTCCTATGTGCTATTAACTACCTTAAAAAATAGTATTTAAAAATGGACATTAAAAAATCCACTTAAAGGATTAGAAAACTAGAATTGGGGGCTGGAGAGATGGCTCAGAGGTTAAGAGCACTGACTACTCTTCCAGAGGTCCTGAGTTCAATTCCCAGCAACCACATGGTGGCTCACAACCATCTGTAATGAGATCTGGTGCCCTCTTCTGTGTGCAGGCATACATGCAGGCAGACTGCTGTATACAAAATAAATAAAGAAATCTTGTTTTTTTTAAAAAAAAAAAAAAGAAGAAAGAAAGAGAGCTAGAATTGTATTAGGACTCAGCACTCTCTTCTTCAGTTCTGACCTGCACTCACAGCTGCCCAGACTTTAGGGAATTTTGACCTGTTCTACCTAACCTCCTATCAGCCTGGGGAAATGGCTCAATTGTTAAAGTACTTGCCATGCCACTGTGAGGACCTAAGTTCAATGCCCAGTTTACAGGCAAGCACTGCAGCAGGCACCTAATTTCCAAAAATAAAGTGCAGGGACTAGAGATGACTCAGCAGCTAACAGCACTTCCTGACCCTGCAGAGGACACGGGTTCAGTTCCTAGCACCACTTCCAGCTAACAACCTTCTGAATTACAGTTTCAGGGGACACTCTCTTCTGGCCTTTATAGGCATTGCATACACACAGTGTACAGGCAAAAACAAATCCTTAAAAACAAAAAGTGCAGAGCAAAGAGGAGGACATCTGCTGTTGACCTCTGGCCTCCATCCACTCACACTCAGGCAGTACAGGGATCTTAGGGAGGGGGACTAATGTACTTCACTAATCTATTTGAAAAACAAACTATTTGTGAGATGAAGTCTTGCTACATATCCCAGACTGGCCTTGAACTCATTGCAAATCCCCTGCCTCAGCCTCCCAAGTGCTAGGATAACAAGTGGATACCACAATGCCCTCTAAATGTTTTCTTAGAAGAGCTTTCAGAACGGGTCTGCAGTCACCGTGAATAAACAACCTGATGCACCAAAGACGGCTACCTGATGGCTGAGGGAGCTCAGGCAGCTCAGGGAGGGCCTGTTACTCTGCACACAATTTATTTGGCTGTCCTTTTTAAAATCTGGATACTGTCAGTTCATTTTACAAACATTAATTATCTGACTTCTTCAGAGAAAAACAGAAAATTTAAAACTTCCCTTTTTTGTTTCAGACTCTAGGATCTTCCTACAAAATGACACTACAGTGTGACAGGAGACATGTTTTGCGTCATCCTTACACTGACGCCTTGGTCACACAGAACTGCCTCTACTGAAGCATCTAACATGAACACCACAGAACTGAAGTGACTTGGTGACTCACACAATGCTTTGTAAGGCCTAAGGTAAGACAGACAGCGCTGTTTGGTGCACTGTGCAAGTAAGCCTCCTTCTCAGCAAAGAATAATGAAATCCCGCAGCCCTGGCACACGGACATTTCTTCTAATGCGCTGAACTTGCAATTCTAAGCTCAGCAAGTAAAGGGAATCTTCAAATAATGCCTCAAATACATAAAACAATTTTAACAGTTGCTCAAATGCATTTCAGAATGTGCATGGATTCACTGTGAATCAGTAACTATGACGATCAGTTTCCAGTTACATTTATTTCAGAAGCACAGAGAAGGCAAAAACCCCACAACTGATGACCACCTACCCTATGAGAGAATGACTCAATTCACAGGAGTCACAGCTTCTCTTACGTCTTGTAGGTTTGATCTAAATTTCATCTTGTAGGTTCCAACACTCTTAAAAGGACTGTTCTAAGGGTGATGATGTAGGGATACCTATAGATAGAAGAAGAGAAAAGGCCAATATAGACCAGCATATAGACAGAGATCGAGGGAGGAAAGAAAACAGGGGAGTCCCAAAGACTGGGGGCGAGGGAAGTGACTAGGACAGAGGATGTCCATGAGAAAGTTAGCTGCTGCTGAGGTAGCCTTGTGTTCAGGGTGGAGGCTTTAAAGAGACAGGACATCCATTTGTACCCAGTTTATATGGTTATAAAGAAGTCATCGCCACAGATAAAATGTCATTCATGCTTGCATTTTTTTCATGCTTGCATTTTTAATAAAAACGAAAAAACAAAACTGAAACTATGCAACTTAACAAGGTATGTTAAATTTCTAAAGTACGCAAGTCTTCCTTACTTCCCTCCTCCCGGCATGTCAGCACTACCTCTAATGAGATCAGAGATAAAGACAGAAGCTATTTCTACTTCCACAGATGCCAGAACAACCATCTTCCTTCCTTTCTCTGTCCTGCCAGAAGCCCGACCTTACTAGTTCAAGGCAAGGAACAGCAGTAACACACACTGACAAACGGCTCCATCTTGCATCTAACAGAACTCCCACATTATTCTAGTGTACAAGGCCTTTTGCAGCTTCTATTCTCTCACAAACTCCACGATCTGCTCACATTTTAATACAACGACTATTTTTATTAAAACAGGATAATATTTATTAGAATTTTGTATGTTGCTAAGATTATAGTCTTTGGGCAGACACCAAAACATCTGTTTAGCTGGGCAGTGGTGGCACCGCCTTTAATCCCACCACTCAGGAGGCAGAGGCAGGCGGATCTCTATGAGTTCGAGGCCAGCCTGGTCTACAAGAGCTAGTGCCAGGACAGGCGCAAAGCTACAGAGAAACCTTGTCTTGAAAAACAAAAACTAAAACTAAAACAAAAAAAAAAAATCTGTACAGAAAGTCTTTTATACATCCAGCAAAAAATATGTCAAAAGATAAATTTTTCAGAAGTATTTTCCTAACTTGGCTAGCATTCTCCCACAATCTTTAGTGTGTCAATCATACAGATGAGGTTCACATCTCCTAGTAGAAAATGTGTGTTCACTGATGCAGTTCTGAGTACTCACTGGAAGACTAGCTCTAGGACCTCCCTCAGATTGAAAACAAAACCATAAAAATCATTAGGTTTGTGCACGACCCATGCATGTTCTCCACCATGCTTTACAGCACCTGTAGCTCACGTGTAACACCTCACACAATGCACCTGCAGGGCTGTTCTGCAGGTCATGTTCTCCACCACACTTTACAGCACCTGTAGCTCACATGTAACGCCTCACACAATGCACCTGCAGGGCTGTTCTGTTGGTGCCACCTTGCAATGCTCTGAATGATCAACAGATAAATCTATATATATTCTCAGTGTTGCCAATGGACCAGGTCTTAATTTATAAATTAAGGTTAATTATATGCCTTATATGAAAAGCTTAGGCAAAAAGTGTCTTACATTTGGTTTTCCAATTTTGGAAGGTACCCAATCTGAAAACAGAAACCAACAACAACAACAACAACAACAACTAGTTAATTAATTAATTAATTTTAAAAATGTCCCAAACTCCTTAAGATCTTCCTTCAGGTTCAGACTACTGAGCTGCTATACTATATTGAGCAATGCCAGGGAAAGAAGTCTATACATGTATAGTACAGACAGATCTCTTTTTTTCCAAATATTCTGGCTCTGTTATTAGTTGGAATTAAAGTGTGGCATTCTCTTCAGCATGTATAATGTTTGTTAGAAAAGTTTTAGGTAGACCTTGTCCTTTAGGAATACTTAAGAACCTTGTGCCGTGGTCTGAATGAGGTGTCCCCTACAAGGCATTTGAATACATAGTCCTCATTTGGAAGCTATTTGGCAAAGAGTAGGAGGTATGGCCTTATTGGGGCATGTCACTGGGGAAGGGCTTAAGACTTCAAAAGCTTCCAGCTATTCCCAGTGAGTGTTCTGTGCTGCCTCTGAATTGGGAATGTGAGCACTCAGCGGTTGCTACTCCAAGTTCCTGCATCCACCAGCTTTCTGCCATAGAACTGAAAGTCCCAATAAAACCCTTCCTTCTATAAGTAGCCTTAATAATGTTTTCTCACAGCAAATGACTATAATGAAGTTTTTAAATAGAATTCAACCCTTAATTAAGGCTTACAGAAAGATTAAAGAGTTACTACTGGATTTTAAGTCAGCTTTCTGGCATAACTCACCCTGAACTGAATGATACAAAACTCACCCCGAAGAGAAATATCACTAGCACAATAAATGTAGCGACGACCTCAGCAGAATACAAGTTTTGTAGAACATCAGAAAACTCACAACAGACAAAACTACTCTAGACGTTAGTGTAGTGGGATGGAGATGGAAGTGTGCTGTGGGGGTGAGGGTGGGGAGCTTTGAGAGTAAAGGCCTCACCTACCGCTAATCTGCTCTCTGCTTGAATTTGCAGTTCAAGATAGGTTCTCAATTTCCCACTCCAACAGCCACACTTGTGGCTTGCTGCCAATGCTCCCCTGTCCATGAGAGATTCTTAAGCCTCGGGAATCATAAGTCTAGATAAACTCCTTCTGCAAGCTGCCTGTTAATGGAGTTTTAGCATAGCAATAGAAAAGTAATTTATTTGATGGAACCTTTCAGAATACAGTCAGAACTTTTTCAACATGAGAAAGCTCATGGAAAGAGGCCCTATGAATGTGTAAAAGCTTTCTTCATAATCCCAAGAGAAATCATACCTTTGAGATGAGATCCATGGATATGAGAAAAACTTTAATAAAGGCTGGGCAGCAAAAATGATACTAGAATTAATGAATGTATAAAGCCCTCTAGATAACTTTTTTACCTTAATCAGTACTAGAAAATTCAGCCTTAAGGAAGAAACATTAAGGGGGGGGGCCACTTCTGTATACAGAAAGAATGTCTCTTTTAGATATGTCATTTTAATGTCACATTAAAGGTGTACATCTTTAATTCCAGCACTCGGAAGGCAGAGGCAGGTAGATCTCTCAGTTCAAGGTCAGCCTGATCTACAGAGAAAGTGCCAGGACAGCCACAGCTACACAGAGAGACACTGTCTCCAAACAAAACCAACAACAAAACAAATAAAAGCAAAAAATAACCAGCAATAACAACAAAAATATCACATAGCCCTGGTAACAGACTTTTGTAGAAATGGCTCCAAGCATGCTAAGACACGAGAAGGGATTAACAGTCACTGCTTCAGTTCACACTAAACAAGAGACAAAGTTTCTTGCCAGTGTATGATGACAGACCTCCAACAAGCACATGACTTGTGGTGGCTCCTCCACGGCTCTCACTCCTGAAGAAGGCTGTAGTTTTGATGGACGTTCTTCTGACAGCTCTAACTACATATAAGACAGCTCTGGTTCTGAGATGACCCACTGCTGGGACTACTCAAAGATCTGGCAGATGCAAGAACTCCTTTGCACATCCATGGTTTTTAAAGTCAGAGATAAGGAACATATTCGTGGTACAATGCATGAGTGGCAAAGCTAAGAAAAAAATATTACGACTCTTCCGACTCCTTATTCTAATAACTAGAAATCTTACTTTGCAATTCAAAAAACAAAGTAAGTGAAATGAAAGCTTAAAGTTTAGAAGGCCTAGGGCTCAGTGGTTAAGCGCATTGGCTACTCTTGCAGAAGACTCGGTTGGGTTACTAGCACCCACAAGGTCTGTAATTCCAAGTGCTGTCCTCTGATCTCCACAGGTACTGCATATGTATAGGTACATACATGCAGGCAAACATAAAATAAAAAGAAGTTAATCTTTAATCTGATTAGTGGAGGAAAGATTAGTCTGGGGACCAACTGGTGGGAGGCCCCAGCGGTTAGGGTAGTGAATGCTAGCGCTAGTTATCGGGAGCCTGTGGTCATCTGTGGTCAGGCTGGCCCTGAGTTTCCCCAGAACTGTCTGCTCAGCTCCAGCTATCTCAGTTCCCTGGCAGGGGCTGTTAGAAACCTGTCATGGCCCTGGGCTGGCTCCCGGACTCTCTCACTTTCATATGAAAATGATTTTTTGACAGTTTAAGATGTAAAAGACTTTCATGAAGTATGTGTATAATTTATTTAACACTTTATATGAGGTTACATGTAGAATTCAAATTTGGAACAGACATGAAAATAAATACAGTAGTTTCAGCTCAGAGACAGCCACTAGCTTAAGTTTAACAAGAAAGTCCTTCACTCCTTAGTGGGATTAGTATGTTAAACTCTACATCTAAGTAATACATATCACTTTAGGCTAATAAAAAAGCAAATAGATTACATCAGTTGATACCACAGCTTAAAGATTTCTAAAATGTAGTACTATTTCAGAAACTATTCATTGGTTTTCAGTAGTTTCAGCGATGTTTGTGCTTTATAGGCCAGGACTAATACATTTAAGTCATGTACCTGGATGGATGCTAGCCACCAATGCTTAGCATAAAAAAAACAAGACAAACATAAAAAAGCATTGAAATGCCATTTACATCAAAGTTTGGAAAGCTGAAACTTGAAATGGTACATATTATTAAGCAATACCTATACCTGGGGAAATATGAGCAACTAGACAGGAATAATACAGTCTATTACTGGACGGTGTTCATTTGAGTGGGAAGGTACCAGAAAAGCTTTAGGGGGACAGGCTAGTACACGGAAATTTATCTTACAGTTCTTTCAACCTTGTTTATGTCTTTTTTATTTCATAATAAAATAACAAGCATTCTTCTGCCACATGACACATCCTACACATGCTGGCAGATTTAAAGTAATCTTGTGATTCAGCAAGACTGATATCTAACAAGAATATCTTGGTTTACATTGCTCCCAACAGCTATTTCTATCAGTTTGTTAAAACTTCCTTCCATTTTGTGAGCATTTCCTAAATACTACTGCTTATCCTGGACACAACCAATACCACACTGTACTAGTTTCGTCCCAGATGACTGGCCTGTTGCTGCCCTTTGATCTCCTTAGCAGTTCCTACACATCTCACACAGGGCTCTTCTTAACGTACTTCCTGGCAATCCTATCCACATTTTATTTATTTGGACAAGGGGATTGAACCTAAGGCCTAGTGCTAAGCACATATTCTACAACTACCCTCAGGCCTCACGTGCACCACACATCACAGCTTTATACTGATATCTTTCAAACTGACATTTCCGGCTCAGACTACAAACACATGCCATTATACACTGCCTGACTGAACTGTTCCCTGGGAAGGGGTTAAGAAGCATGTAAAATTAATAATGTCCAAAGTCAAACTCTTGCCCTTGTCAACCAAATCTGCCGGTCCCTCTTGGTCCAGCACCACACATTATGTTCTACGTGAATGGCAACAGTGTGATACAAACATTATAATTTCTCACTTTGGAGAATATCAGCTACTCACATTTGATTTTAGACCAAAAACTCTGCCCTGCATACACGGTGTGACAAGCGCTCCCCATCTTTCCACTCATACACTAATGCAAGCACATATCTCTCAAGTTATCTTGTTCACCTCATATCCTGTCAACAGTATGAGTTACTTAAAACCTAAATCAGAAAATAATCTTAGTCTTCTGCTCAAAACACTCTTATGATGGGCTGGAGAGACGACTCAGTGGTTAAGAACACATATTGCTCTTGAAGAGGCCCTGAGTTTGATTCCTAGAACCCACATCAGACACTTCACCGTCACCTGTGAACTCTGACACCGACTTCTTAACTCCATGGGCAATTATACTCACATGAACACACACAGTTAGAAACGACTCCCCCAATGTGTTGTGGAAAAATCTTTTTGTACACTGTGAAGAAGTGTCACTCTGGTTGGTTTATTAAAGAGCTGAACAGCCAACAGCTAGGGCAGGACTTCCAGACACAGAGGATACTAGGAAGAAGAGGGGAGGAATCACCAACCAGACACAGAGAAAGCAGGAAAGCAAAGTGAGCCCTACTGTGAGTGAAGGTAATAAAGCCACAAGGCAGGAAGTAAATGAATAGAAGTGGGTAGATTTAAGTTGTAAGAACTAGTTAGAAACAAGTCTAAGCTATCAGCCAAGTGTTCATAACTAACAACAAGTCTCCATGTGGTTTTTTGGGAGCGGGCAGGTGGGTCACCAATGGCTTACCACCTTCATCAGAATAACTGTCTCCAAAGTAACATATTCATCTAGTCCTCGCTCAACTGCTGCCTCTTACACATAGCCCTTTCATCTAATTTAGAAAAACATAATTCACTAGCCTTTGCTCACCTGTTCCTGAATAAAACACATTTCCCCAAAATACCTTAATACAGTGGTTCTCAATCTTCCTAATGCTGGGTCCCTTTAATACAGTTTCCCATGTTGTAGTGACCCCAACCATAAAATTATTTTAATTGCTACTTCGTGATTGTAATTTTGCTTCTGCTATGAATGTAAACATCTGTGTTTTCCAATGGTCTTAGGGTACCCCTGTGAAAGGGTCATTCAATCCCAAAAGATCTCACAACCCACTGCCCTCATGGTATGCAGTCTCACCTCCTTAAGGATTTTGCTTCTCAGTTAAGTCTTCTTGATGATCCAATCTAAAACTGAAACCCCTCTACACCTCATGTGCTCTGATCTCCCCCTTTAGTTTTCATAATACTGTTTAGCTCACCTCACTGGAACATACAATCTGTGGGGGCAAATCTCAGTGCATGTTTACTGTTATTTCTCCAGTAACTAAACCAGTGCTAACACATAACAGGCACTCAGTATACTCACTGCATTACAGCACAACACTGCAGATGACAAGAATAAGATGTTAGTCTACAGAAAAGCAAACAAGTCCAACTTCCCGACAACTCAAGGAAGCAGAAGAAGCACAGGGTCGGCAATTAAGGATTAAAAGGAGGCCATTTTGCTAGACCAAAAAGAGTAGAAAATGTGTTTAGAAACAAGAAAAGGCAACATGATGAAGAGATTCACAGATCCTGTAGTGATGGTTTTCAAAACCACTGAGGTGGCTTGACAGGAGTCATGTGAACACATTTTCAATGTTGCTTGCCATGAGATAGAGAACAGATCCCAGGGGTCAGAACAGAGTAGAAGCTCACTGCAATCGTTTATCTGTATTGTCAACAGAATGGACTTAGTCACTCAGAAGATGAAGTAGCACATGTCCAGGAGTGCCTGTGAAGGTTTTCCAACAATGACCAAGTAAAAGACCCACCCACTCTGAATGAGGAAAGCACCATACCCGGTCTGAGGGGCCTGCTGAGTGCCAGCACACCCCTCTGTCTAAGGCCTACAAGATATCAACGGCTCTGGTTCACCACACCTTCCCACCAGGCAGATGGGACTTTGTCAAACCACAAAGCTCAAGTTGGCTCTTGTGGGTATCTTGGGCACGGTGACTAGAAAAGTGACCAGTATCTACACAGATCAAGTGAGAGGGCACTGCAGAGACCCAATGGAGAAAAGATGGTTTCTTAGATCGGGGAGCTGACATTAGAAAAACTAGGTATTTATTAAGGTAGGACAAAATCAACAGAGCTGAGCACAGTAGTGGATACCTATAACCTAGCACTAAGGAGGTGGAAAAAGGGCAATCAGGTCTTATACCTTCAGCTATATACACTGAGTTCAAGGCTAGCCTGGGCTACCTAAGACCTTAAAAGGGTTGGGGAGTGGGAATCAAAGGGATTGTGCTGAAGAAGAAGATTGTGTGTGAGGAAATGAAGTCAAGGGAAACTTGAAGGTTCACAAAGTATTGTTCACTGTCCAAAGGTAAATGATAAATCCTCTCAGAATGGAAGTCCACATCTTCAGCTAACATCCTAGTGTACAATGTACAGAACACCTGGAAGGAAGCTACCCCAGCTAAAAACATGCAGTAATCTAAAGGCAACTCTAGGATCATAAAACTTAGCACAAGGGAAAAGTATAAAATATCTGAATAAAAACCTATGCCGATTATGAGCATACTTTGGATATTGTAGGTTAAATAAAATCACCTATTGATTTTACCTATTTCTTTTTACTTTATAATGTAGCTACTACATGATGCACAGTTAAATAAATGATACTAGATTTCCATGGGTTATCATGAATCACATGAAAGAGCAAATATAAATGGGTTTAGTCAAAAGAAAAATTATTCTTAGAAGACTTAAATTCTAGGGGAAGGGATAATTTTTGCCAAGAATAACAGAAATGAATATCCCAGAGCTTTTTGTTTTGTCCATTGAAATACAAAAACCATTGTCTGCCCATTATTTATAAAGTATACAGTTCTTCTTTGTTTACTATTAATCCGATAGCTCTGCTTTTGAAGCCTTCTGCAGTGTAGAGAAAGACACTCAAGAGGCTTGTGGAAAATGACAGGGACCAGAGAACATGCGGGCAGCTCTCCCGTCAATTGATAGGCAGCAAAGTTGAGATACTAACACATTACATAGCCTACCTAGGGAAAAAAACAATCACGATAACCTGTTTATACCTTAGATGTAATGCTTTATTAGTTATTAGAGTGCTTTAGGTCACTATAGATTTGTATGTAACACAACAAGTACTTCTCATTATTTCCAAAAGAACCAACCATGAATTATCAAAATGGCTTTGTTTGGAGGTCAAAAAAATTAAGTTTATAGTCTTACTCACTAAGAGCAAAAACTGTCTTCTCAGAATCTAAGCCTAGTGCCAACACCGAGCTATTATTATAGTTTAGATATGACCTGAATGTGTCCCCAAGGGCACATGTGCTAAGGCCAAGTCTCCAGTGCAGGGAGACAGGAGAAGGAGTCAGCGCAGGAGCACTCAAGGAGTGGGGTAGTTCTCTGGCACGAAGACCACCACACTGGGCCGTTTCACACAGCCATTTCCTTTTCTACGTTACTGCCACATTGTGAGACAGCCCATGGGACTTTCACTTAAGGTCCTGAACTGCCAGGCTCTAAAACTTTTATGTAAATAGACCTCTTCTATATAAAGTATCCAGCACCAGGCATTTTGCTATAGCAATACAAAGCAGACTAAGACAGTTGTATTTAAAAAATAACTTCACTATTCCCTCATCAATAAAACAAAAATATTACTATACACGGGCCTTAAAATGATAAACTATTCTGGACATGGTGATGCACACCTTTAATCCCAGCACTCAGAAGAGAGGCAGAGGGATCTCTGTGAGTTTGAGGACAGCCTGGTCTACAGAGCAAGTTTTAGCACAGCCAGGGCTACACAGAGAAACTCTGCCTCAAAAAACCCAAAAGATAAACGATAAACATATTCGAACACACACACACCCGTGTTTACAGAGAGTGGGCAGATATGTACCATTAGTCCTTTTTTTTACTGGGGGGAAATGTGTTTCCTGGTCCTCCTCTAGAGTATCAACCCAGCGCTGCCCAGCCTGGCCAGCTAAGTTCATGCTCCACAGGAAGGTGGAAAGAGAAAACTGATTTCACTAAAGTTATTCTCTGACCTCTGCAATGCCCCCACACCACTTACATCATGTGAGCACAGAGTAATTTTTAAAATTTAAATAAGCTAAAATAATATAATCACATATAAAATTAAGGTAGAAGGTAAAATTACTAAGTTATGTCTAATTTTCACCTTCCTATTAAAAAGCCTCAATCCTCTGAGTAAATCATTTAACTTCTTTAAGTCTATTACTTCCTTCAGTAATGAAATCAAATTAGTTGACTCAAACATCCCACTTATGATTAAAAAATGTACTATGGTGAGTGTCGTATGAGTCTCCAAGGACTGAATAAAACATAGGTAAGTTATAAGCTTTTGACATCTATGATTAACATGAAATATGTTTTGAATTTCTTAAACATCTTAAGATAACATGGCTAATCGTTCTCTGTATTCACAAGGAATCTTCTTAGAACTACTTACATCTGGCTGAATAGCTTTAAACACTGGCACATCCATTAGTGTTATCTGACCCTGAAAGACAAAGGGGGTTTTATTTCATTCTGAACGCCAAGTTCTTTGGAACCCTATGATACGAAATTTGTTCAAAATAAAAGAAATAAAATTTCTACTCTATACTAAATTACAGAATATACAGTCTTTAAATACTTACAGGGAATAGAAATCGTAGTCTTTCTGCCATTACACAAATTACTCCTAGTTATCGCATCCCTAGGGAGGCCAGTAGAGAGAACATCTGGGCACTGCCATCCATCGATGGAACAGCAGTTCTCTCAGCACTAAGGCTGATGGCCTAAATTCAGGATGTTCAATCCCTTGTACCCACATGGCAGAGGCAAAGAACAAACTCTCAAGCTGCCCTCTGACCACACATGTACATGGTGTATGTACCCCCTTCTCATACAAATAAACAAATACATGTTAAAAAACAAAACAAAAAAACTTAAGAGAAGCAATCAGGAGAGGGTAAACACACACTACAAACAAGAATACTGTTCCTGGAATGCAGAGTGGTTTAAGACCAAAAAAGCAGTTTATTTAGTTAACAAAAGGTAAAGAAAGACCTAAATAAATAAACATTTATGTCAGCAAAAAAAAATTTTCTAGAGGACTGGAGAGATGGCTCAGTGGCACTGGCTGCTCTTCCAGAGGTCCTGAGTTCAATTCCCAGCAACCACATGATGGCTCACCACCATCTGTAATGAGATCTGGCACCCCCTTCTGGCATGCGGGCATACATGGAGACAGAATGTTGTACAAATAACAAATAATAAATAAATAAATAAATAAATAAATAAATAAATAAATAAATAAATCTTTTAAAAAATTTTCTAGATAATTCATGATAGTCTTATGATTGAGAAATCACATTTTCCAATTTTTAAATTCACAAAATAGTAAAAAGTACTTTTGAACATACTAAGGTGGTTTGAGTCAGCAAAGGCAGAAATAGGTACATATCCATTCTTCACCAGACGGGGGAACAAGAAACTGCCCTTTAAGAAGGAAGCTGCCCCTCCACCTCATTTTTCTCTTGCTCTACACTTGTGCTAGTCTCCAGCTCTAACTCAGTCACAGTAACTCAAGTATGTGAACTGCGTGCAAATACTGGAAAGCTAGAGGCAGAAAGCTTACCGCGTATTCTTCCGGCGTAACCTTAAGAACATCAAATACCACTGCATCAAAGCTTTTCTTCAATTCAGAGCCCTTCTCACTTAGCGACTCAGAGCTGCTACTTTTCTGTCAAAGAAGAAAACACAGCCCTTAGACACTGTCTCAGCCAGGGTCACACAAAGAAGACAGACCTCAAAAACTGAGGACCTAACTTGGAGTCTCCAACACTCATGTAAAATCCAGGCAGAATGTACACTTCTATAACCCCAGTGCTGGGCAGCATGCAGAGAAAAGAGGACCCATGGAATTTGCTGGCCAATCAGACCAGCTGACTCATAAGCTCTGGGTTCAGTGATAGCCGCTCTCAAAATCAAACTACAGAGTGAATGGAGATACCTATATGCAAGAGCTTATGTCTACATGCACATGTGTACAGCCATGTGAACATGAACACACACACACACACACACACACACACACACACACACACACACACACACCCGGCACACACCGGAGCTAAGAACACTGTGTAATAAAAGATACAGAAAAGGTGAGTAGAGCATGTTGCTTAGTTGGAAGAATGCTATATAAAGAGTCAGAAAATTTGAAAGCAATGTTGAATTTCCATTTTTTAGGTTCCTATGTAAGCTACACTACTGTATTTTTCTTCAATAAACATTCTGATGTTCCCTAGTTGCAGAAGAAGGAAAAGAAAAGAGAACACTGCACATCTACAGTCATGCATCACCTAACAATTCAGATACTGTCAACGTGTTGTTAAGCAACCCTGTCAATTATCACCACAGTTTACTCACACAATCCACAATGGCTACAACATGATCACGGCACCCATACACAAAGTCGCTACTGATCAAAATGCCATTATGCAAGGCATGACTGTATCTGTAACTTTAAAAACTAGGAGAAACAGAAAATACTCTTGTAATATAAACTACAAGATAATATTCAGAACTCCACTTATTAAACAATGGTCTAAGCCATTCATACTTGTTAATGGCTGATCGTGGATGTCAATTTGACACATCTAATAAAAAGAGAACTTAATGAAAAAATAGTCCCCATCGGACTGTGTGCTGTAGACATGTCTGTGGGGCATTTTCTTGACTGCTAATTAAGCCCAGACACTGAGGGAGGCACCACCACCCTTAGGCAGATGGATCTGGGCTGTCTAAGAAAGCTGGCAGAGAGAACAAGCCAGTAAGCAGCTTTCCTCCAAGGAAACTACTTTAGTTCCTGCCTTCAGTTTTCTTCCTTGACTTTCTGCACACTCAATCTGTAAATGGAAATAAACCCTTTCCTCCCCAAGTTGCTTTTGGTCATGGAAAGCCTTCCTTTTTGTTTAAACAGAAAAGAGGAAATGGTGTGGGAAGTCCTTCTGTCTATATTTTGATTTTATTGGTTAACGAATAAAGAAAACTGGCTTGGCCTATAGCACAGCAGGAAGAGGGCAGAGTTAGGAGAAGCCATGGATTAGCTGCCTAGGACAGATGCTGGGAACTTTAGCTGGTAAGCCACAGCCACATGGCCATATACAGAATACTAAAGATGGGTTAGTTTAGGATATGAGTTTAGCCAGAAATACGCTTAAGCTATTGGTCAAACAGTATTGCAAATAATATGGTTTTCTGAGTGGTTATTTCATGGTTGGGCGGTCGGGACAAACAAGTGACCCTTCCCCCAACAGTATTTAGCACAACAGAAAGCAACTACAACAAACCTGGTTTCAGAAGATAGGGGTTGTTGGGACTGACCTGACAGTGGTTTTTGGAAGATTTTAGAACTTTGGGCTAGAAAAGTCATTGAATGCTCTGAGCTTAAAGGGCTGTTCTCTAAGATCTTAAAAGCCAAGAATGCTGAAAGAAAACGCATGCTGTAGGAAGACTTGCAGCTTGTGATTACCCGCCTACTGGGGCATGGCGTCTTATACTATATACGTGGACGCAGAACCTGCGTCTGCCCCTTTTCTTTCTCCTTTTGGCCAGCTGCTCGTTTGGATTGTTGGACTCAACCTCTATCCACCGTTCAAGCAGAAAATTCTGATTTGTGAGTTTACCCCCAAATAAACAACTATCTATTTCTCAATTCTGAGCTAGTGTGGGATTTCTTTTAAGCATCCGTTCATCAATAGGTCACCTCTTCACTTGGTGCCCACGTGGATTTAAACTCCACGCCCACTGGGTGAACAGCCTGGTCCTTCCATGGCCCAGAGAGGCTTGCTTGCCTAAAGCGGTTTTTTGTAGAATTCCATCACAGGGGAGTTTGCTGCATGTGGTGACGTGGAAATTTCCCAAGCACTTGTACGCACAACCTCTGGATTCCCCAGGGCAGGGCGATTACTTGCTGTGTGGCAACTAGTGCAGCTCTTGTTTTCTGCTCCCCGCCCCTAGATTTCTTTCTCCATGTATGGAATTGATTTAATTGCTTTTAATTTGTCAAGCAACACGTATTTCTCAGTATCTAACCAGTACCAAGGTCACCAGTTGCACTGCTTCTAGTTGCAACTCTGCAACTAAGCCATCTGCTGGACAATAAAGACTGCTGTTCACCGGATCACATCATCAGGTAATAAGTAAATCCTTATGGCAGACTTCGTTACCAATGCAACTTTTAGTACCTTTTTTGCTAATACTATGGATTGTATTTCTACCTGATAGATACTTACACATTCTTTACATTTGGAGGTCACTGTCCTCATTTATTGTACAGTTGTTTATTGTCTTAGTCTTTAAGCTATATAGGTATTAAGAATTACAGATCAATAGTTATCTATGTTTGTTATACTTACAGTTAGACTAATCAGGTTCTTTAGATACATAGATAATATATTCTGCATAGATAATCTTCAACCACTTCAAAGAGCTGTAGAAAATGTCATTTAAACTTAGAGTTCAGTTAAAGTGAGACATAATTGCTCCTGGCAGTACCAATCTATTCCCGAGAGAATGCTGAGCACTGAAGACATTCCACTTGGAGCTTGTTGTCTTCTTAGCAAAAACTGGCCTTTGGGCAAAAAAATGCCCATGCCTCAACTACTAACAAGATACATAGTATCCAAAAATGTATAAGCAGGACTGTTTAATCTTGCCAAGAAAGGGTAAAAGACGGTTTAAAAATTTTTCTTGCCTTTAAAAATAGTCTGTCAGTTATTCTAGGCCTTAGCCAAAGTTGGTTGCTTCAACGTTGCAAATGAGACTTTGAGTGATTGCCCCGGTAGTCAGTTGTCTCTGTCATTTGTTGCACATTTTAGAAGTTGCTTGACTGAACTTCCTGCTTACTCAAGTAGTATTATTTCCCTTTTCAGATCTTTGATGGCTAATACAGACAAGAATTATGGGCTAATATAAGTTATAAGAGTTAGTAAGAAGCCTGAGATGCTTCGCCAATCAGTTTATAATTAATGTAGACCTCTGTGTAATTTCTTTGGGACTTAATGACTGCAGGAACTGGGCAGGACAGAAACCTCAGTCAATGACCAAGGGGTCTCAGAGAGAATTCAAGGCTTGGCACTGTAGAGAAGGGTTGGATCCCCTGGGAGAGGCCAGGAAAAGCTACTGGGGCAGAAACTCTTAGACTGTCTAAGAATTTTGGAGGAAGCAGCTGAGCACAGCATGAGTATATTAATCCACGGCTCTCTGCTCTTGAATGGGATGTAATGTACTAGCTGCTTCAAGTTCCTGCAGTCCTGACTTCCCACGGTGACAGGCTGCCATCTGGAACTGTGAGCCAACTAAGCCTTTCTCCCTGAAGCTGCTTTTGTAGCAGAATTTATCATCACAGCAAAGGAAATGAGAGGAAGGCAGAAGACAGCAGCAGGTCTGCCGCTGTGATAACCTGACTGTGTGACTGTCTGTGGGAGGACTGTGAAGAACTGAGTGGGCCGTCCAAGTGCAGGTTAATTAGAGAAGAATGTCAGACAGACAGTGGAGGAACAAGCTCAGCTAGGACCTGGGTTAAGAGTGTGTGCAGTAGTACGTATGGCTGCACTCTGCCTGTGTCCTGAGAACTTGAATAAAGAAGTTAAAGATAACTGACTGACCTGTTTGACAAACTAGTGGCCTAAAGGCCATAGAAGATATTAAGGAAGAAGTCAACAGGTTCAAGTTAAGTATTGTGTCCATAAATATCTCCTTTTAAGGAAACCTGCACTGATATGTTAACAAGTCTAAAGCTTAGCACAAAGTGGGAAAACATGTTTTGTGCCAGGCAGAACTAGTTAAAGTGTAGATCTTCATAACCCTCCTTCTCATCCAGTAAAGTTTATTATTATTACTCTGAAACCTAACACAATTCATTTACTTCTAGGAGAAGAAACAATTTTTGTTCAAATGAGATCATCTTTTATTTGGTAAGTGTTCATACACTGCTTCCTGTGAACTGGATACACAGTTACAAACACACTAACCACATATACATGACAAATATAAGGAACAGAGCCACAGTATCACAAGTAAACACACAATCTGTCTCAAGAAAGAAAAGCTAGGAACAAATTTATACAAGAAAATATGTTTTTTAAGTTATAGTTTCAAAAATACCTCCCATCTGTTTATAGAATTAGAAAAGAGTTTGTTAAAAAATACAGTATTTGAAATATATCCGGAAAGACAAAATTTCTTTTCTGTGTAGTGAGAAAGGAAAAAAATTCCTTGTGGAAAAACTGATATACCCAAGTTGTGACAGAAAGGGGAAAAGCCGACTGCTATGTAACATCAACACAATGTGATACTCTCCGAAGAGAACGTTAAATTTCAGTTAGAGCACTAATGGGAATTAAGGCTGAAGCAGCTGTGCCAGCGTGAGGACTTGAGCTTGGCTCCTAGGCGCCATCACTGGTGCGGCGGAGATGAGAGGAGCCCTGGAGCTTACAGCCTAGCTAGTCTAGCTCAGTCTGTGCGCGCAGGGTTCAGTGTTAAGACACTCTGCTAATTAGTTTTTAATGTCCAACTAGACACAAACTAGAGTCATCTGGGAAGACAGAAGAACTGGAGAACTGTCACATCAGCTGTGGGCATGTCTGTGGGGAATTGTCTTGACTGATAATTTATGGGGAGGGCCCAGCCCACTGAGGCTGGCACCATCCCTAGACAGGTGGGTCTGGACCATCTAAGAAAACAAACTGAGCGAGGTCAAAGGGAGCTAGCCAGTAAGCAGCATTCTTCCATAGTTTCTACTTCAAGCTCCTGTCCTGACTTCCCCCAATGATGGGAGTGCTACATGTAAACCAAACAAATCCTTTCTAGACCAAGTTAGTTTTAGTTAAGAGGTTTTATGGTATACCAACAGAAAGCAAGCTAGGACAGACACTGTCTGAAAACATAAACAGAGAATGGCAGAGGACGGCAGGCAACATTGCCTCTGGCCTACACATAAGAACAAACAGGTCCACAATATACCAAAGCCTGGATTAAAGGTTGCCTATGAGGCCGGGCGGTGGTGGCAGAGGTAGGTGGGTCTCTGTGAGTTCGAGGCCAGCCTGGTCTACAAGAGCTAGTTCCAGGACAGGAACCAAAAAGCTACGGAGAAACCCTGTCTCGAAAATAAAAAAAAAAAAAAAAAGGTTGCCTATGGGAGCATCTAAAGTTAGTCAGTAGGCAATAAAGAAGCACCAGTCATTTATGGAAAGTTTAAAAGCTCTATTTTAAACAGTATTAATTAAGGGCAGGAGAGATCGTTCGGCTGTTCAAAAGTGCTTCCTGCTCTTCCAGCTGACAAGACTGCAGCTCCAGCACCCATGGTGGACAGCTCACACCACCAGTAACTCCAGCTCCAGACAACCTGACACCCTCTTCTACACACACATCCACAACAACAGCCCATAAAAGAAAAAGGTATTAATTTCTATTAAATTTCCATTAAATGGACCAGAAAAAGCAGGGAAATGAGGAAGGCATAGCAGTGCATAGCTGTAATCCTAGCATATGGGAAAGAGAGGCAAGAAGAGGCTATATCCTGGGCTTAAAGGTAGCCTGGGCTTCATAAGATCTGGCATTTTAAAATAAAAACATTCTTGAGTAATTTTCACCCCTTCAGTGTGGGCAAGATCTATGACTTGCTCCTGACGAACGTATGCAAGAAAAGGAATAGAACTTCCATGATTACATCACGTAAGTTTATAGGCTTGTTGGCAGACTCTGACTCTGTTTGTGACAAAAGGATGTGGTGCCCAAAGCAACTCATGGAAACAAAACAACAACAACAACAAAAAAATATTTTTAAACAGGAAACTATTGTTATAGTTCTCTTGGGCCAGGGGATTAAAGAATTAAACAGTATTCTCTTCTACCATAGTAAGAAAACACAAAAAAGTAGGAAATGCTAAAATTATTAAGAAACATACTCAAGATTTGTAAACAAAGCAAAAAAAATTGTGAGGAAAAATAAAGGCGCAACATGTGAAAGAACTGACTTCCTAGGTCAGTCTTAACATCCGCTTCAACTCTAAGCTACATCTGCAAGGCAAGCTTGTCCTATACTCATCTGATCACCAACAGGTCCACATAATAGAAGACTATCCCAAAAACAGTTTCAATACTAATCCCAAGAGTTTTAGGCAATCATTATTATTTTAAACTACCTTAAGTACCTAAAGTACTTGTATGATGCAATTAACATGCTAATGACAAAACTTAGCCGTTTGTTTGTTTCTGAAATTAGGCATGGAGGCTCATGTCCTTTAAACTCAGCACTTGGGAGGTAGAAACAGGCAGATCTTTGAGTTCGAGGCCAGCCTGATCTACAAAGTGAGTATGAGGTCAGGCCAGTCTAGTCTACACAATGAGACCTTGTTTCAAATCAAATAAACAAACCAACCAACAAACAAACAAAAAAAACCCCTTAGAAATGGCTCAGTAGGGAAGAGAGCTTGCTATCCAATCAAGAGGCCCTAAGTAGACAGCCAGGCAACCATATAAAAAGCCAGGCAGGGCCAAACACCTGCAATCCCAGCATTGTCTCATGGCAGTAAGGCAAAGAGTGGTAGGAAAAGATACCCAAGGTTGTGCTCCAGCCTCTGCATGTGCATGCTCAGGCACATGAACCTGTACATTCTGTGCATACACCACACACACACACACACACACACACACACACACACACACACACACACACGGGGGGGGGGGATGATAGTCCTCAGAAGAACAAATGCTATGTTTTTCCCTGATTATGAGGAATCTATATCCAAATATAAATATACATGTATCTATATACAAAAGGAAAATAGAATGAGCACTCTTAAATGAGAGCAAGATGTCTAGAAAGAGAAGGGAGGAAAAAATAAGAAAAAGTAATGGGAGGGGAGAAAGACAAGCTTTCTCACATACAGAACCAAAGAGAGTGTGTGTGTGTGTGTGTGTGTGTGTGTGTGTGTGTGTGTGTGTGTGATATCAAGGCAGACTATTTGTAAAGGGAAAGGAGTCTAGCAAGCAGGAGAGGAGGGAAGGAACAAACACAAGCAAGGTCCAACGATAATAACAATAAAATCTATTATTCTATATGATGACTAAGAAAGAGTAATTGGAAAGACAAGCTGCAGAAGCTGGCTAGGCCTTGGCTCACATTGATTTTAAAATGTAATCAACCTTAATGCTTAGAACTTTAGAAAGCCAGATAAGAAACTTTATAATGAGGCCACTACATGTCTTACCTCGGAAACGGTAGCTGCGATATTAATACTGCTTGCCTGCCCGTTCATTAGGTCCATGCTTCCCTCATCAGTCCCTGATCCTATATCAACAGCAACAGGTCCAATTACTTCATGTCCAAGGCCACAAATACATTATTCCTGTTAGAAACAAAGAAGAAGAAATCAAAATGTGTGTCTTCCTCTAAGTTCATGAAAACAGCCATGCCACTGCCACACTGGGGACAATCTGTCAGTCTGCTTTATTTTTTTTTTTTCACTAAGCCACTGTGTTTGAAAGATCAGAAATAGGAAGTGTGTCAACAGTCACTACCAACGCAGTGAAATAAAAGTGCTACTTCACTCACTAAGAGAACGCTGTGAGGGAGAAAACTGCACAGGACTTTTAGGTTAACTAAGCAAGTATCTGAAACATGTGGCAAAGAAATACATCCCCCAACTCCGTGATGTTTTAAAGGTTCAGATGTCACCTCTAGATTAACAATACTGAAGAAGCTTGCCATTGTTGCTCTACCAAGATACCACAAATACAATATTATAGGACGTGCCACAAAACCACAACACATGGTATGTTCATTTGTAAAGGGCTTCAAGGTTTGTTGAGTGTCCTCCATCCGCTATCCCACTGAAAACATGGGTACACTTGCAGTGGGACAACAATGCCATCACTAGTCCTACAGAACACAAAGAACAGCCTCTGGGACACCAGCAGGCAAGTGAGGAAGGAGGAACACGACTCAAGACATGTAAAACTCTAGCCAAGTATATTTGCATTAACATTGCTATTTATTTCCACTTTATTAAAATCGGAATGTTCACTTGAGATTTCAGTGTCTTTCCCAAGCAATATACCATAAATTCTTCTTTTCCATATATTGACAGGGGTAAACAGACTTAAGTTTCTTCCTAAACTTAAATATCTTACTTCGTAAAAGAAACTCTACGTTAGGTATTCTACATTATTTACCATACAAACTGAAATGTCCATGATAATCCACCAATTCTATTTCCTTTCTGTAACAAGTGCAGGCTCTGCTGGACCTGATGACACAGCCTGCACTCTCGGCTAGGCCGGGTCTGAGCAGGATGACCACAAGTCCAAGGGCAGAGCAGGCAACCGACCGGAGGGAGAGGGGAGGTGGGCAGGCAGCAGAAATACAGCTCACAGTAGAATGTGCCTGGTTAAGGACCTAGGTTCAACTCCGGGACAGACTTCCCTCCACCTCCCAGGAAACCATGAGCTTACAGTCTACATCTGAACGCAACAAATCAGCTTTTCTGTAGTTTCCTCATGTATAAAACGGGAAATAGTAAGTGTCTACTTTGCAGAGCTGTAGTGGAGAGAACTGAACTAATATGCATTTACAGACGACAAATATGCTCCTACAACAATGCAATGAGGATCATAAAGTTTAAATCTAACAGTTTCCAAACAAAGAAAAAAAGGCAAACTCTTTAAATATACTGCTGGCAATCAGAGTGTACCTGGTGAGCACCATAAGGAATCCTACCATGCAAGGAATGAGAATATGTTTCTCAGATGGACCAAACATGCCCCCGGGGTTTCAAATGCTTCAAAATCATAACTAATGACAGCAGCTTTCAACAAGCACTTATTACCTTCATTTCTTCAGATTAGCCTTAGTACCTTCTAGGGACGTAACACCATACGACAATTTTTAAGATATATTTCAATTAATAGGCTTTAGAAACCATTTACAAAATCAATATGAAAATCAAGAGCACAGAAATTCCTCACACTATCTCGCTGCACAGGCTCCATTATCCTTACTATATCCTGTGAAGGTGAGGCTGACATTTGCCCTGCTATACTAGACATCAGCTTGTGCTGGGCACGAGGATATACATCTGAAACCCCAACCCTGTGCGGCCAAAGAGATCACAGCCCAAGACCAGCCTGAGCTATACAAGTTCTCGGCCAGCCTGGGCTACACAGTGAGATTCAATCCTAACAAATAAATATTTTTACAATTCATTATACATTAAGACATTTGAATCAGGTTTTCTTGGCCTACTTTCAATTTTACTCTCAGAGAGAGTGGGGAAGGGAGGGGGAGAGTGAGAGAGAGGAAGGAAGGATAAAGGCGAGAGTGTGTGAGTGTTTTGAATCAGAATCATACTCTGCAAACCAGACTGGTCTAAAACTTTACTACAAAGCCTGAGCTGGACTCTGATTTTCTCTGGCAGCAGTGCTCATTTTGTAACAATGTTTTCAGATGATTTCCTCTCCTGTGTATAGAGGAGACAAGAATGTTTAAGTCTAGAGGTCCCCCTAGTGTTAAGAAAAAAATTGACTTAATTGAATCTTTAAGCTATTTTACAGGTTAGTTACATAAATTGTACTACTATTTACTAAATAAAGGTAATACAAACTAGGAATAAATGTTAATACATTTGATTCAGGTTTTCTTTGCTTGCTTTCAATCTCTGTGTGTGTGTGTGTGTGTGTGTGTGTGTGTGTGTGTGTGTGTGTGTTCTTAAACAGATTGTTTTCATATTCCAGACTGGTCTACAATTTACTATATAGAACCTAGGTTGGCCTCAAACCTATGATAGGTAATCCGCCTGCCTCATGTCCCATGCTTGACTTTGCCAAATTTTATTATTAAAATATTTCATAAAACCAAGTTACATTAAAATCTATTATGTGGGAAACTAAAAGAAACATGATTTATTCTTTTGGTATACATCTCAAGTTAAATGAGACAAATATATATTAGCTTGTTTCATTTTACTAGGGATATAAAGTGGCACATTCATGACTACAAATATCACAATAACTATTTTCTTAGTTAAGTTCACTAATTTCAACTTACTCCCTTCTAGTTATGAAGATATTTATTCTGGCTGTCTTCTGGGTTCTTTCCAACCATTAATGAGCTCCCAAGCAGAAAACCTTGAAATGTGAAGATTTCGATTCTTGCTTTAGTTCACAAACTAGATCATCAAACTGAAGAAATCAACCATTTAGCCTCCCAAATGCCCATCTTTTCAAGGGTACTTCCAATACTTCAAGTTTTTTGTCTTTTTCCTTTAATAAACAAAGGATTAAAGGTGATGGGGAAATTGGCTATTAACTGGTCTCAGGGTGGGCACAGCTGCACGTTCTTTCCTAAGATGATCTATGCTATGAACAGTACAGACATATTAGCCGTCTTACAAAACATACACTATTTTTGTTACTCAATTTCCTTCTATAATTTTGTTGAATATATTTTCTGGGCCTTTGAGCTGAAATTCTTCTCCTTCTTCTACCCTATTATTCTTGGGTTTGGTCTTTTTATGGTGTCCCAGATTTCCTGGATGTTTTGTGTTAAGAATTTGTTGGATTTGCTGTTTTCTTTGATCAATGAGTCTATTTCTTCTATTGTATCCTCAGCACTTGAGATTCTTTCTTCTATCTCTTGTATTCTGTTGGTTACACTTGTCTCTGTAGTTCCTGTTCGTTAATCCAGATTTTCCATATCCAGCCATCCCTCGGTTTGTGTTTTCTTCATTACCTCCATTTCGGTCTTTAAGTCTTGAACTGTTTCCTTTACCTGTTTGACTGCTTTTTCTTGGTTTTCTTGGGTATCTTTGAGGGATTTATTAATTTCTTCTAACTTTTTGTTTGTTCTCTCTTCCATTTCTTTAAGGGAGTTTTTCACTTCCTGTTTAAGGGTCTCCATCATTTTCATAAGGTTACGTTTAAAGTCAAAATCTTCTACTTCTTCTGGGTTAGGATGTTCAAGTCTTCTTGTTGTGTGTTTGCTGGATTCTGGTGTTATGTTGCTTTTCAGGATGTTGGAGGAATTCTTGGATTGGCACCTGCCCATCTCTTCCTTCAAATTAGGCCAGCAGAGTCTTGGTGTCTTGGTCCAATCTTTGCTGTGGCTGACTGTGTATTTGGGAGTTTTTCGTGGTCTGCCCTCTCTTAGATCTCCTCAGCAGGCTGTGCTAGGAGATCCAAGGACCCCGCAGATGAAAAGGCAGGGGCTTTGGGGCAGGGGAATGGGGTAAAGAAAGCCAGCAGCCAGGAACACACCCCGCTGGATGGCAAGAAAAGCTTAGGGAATCGGAGGGGCCCTGGACTCAGTTCCCAGGACCATCCGGCAGCACGGCCACTCATTCACCTCTCTGTTACTCAATTTCCTATAACAAGGAAACTAGGAGTGATATGAAATTAATTGTTGCAGTTTCTCTGGAACTATTTGGACAACAAAACATCACTGATAACTCTAAAAGGTACAAGTAACTGTACTGTCTTTGCATATAACTAAGGTTATTTCCTTTAGCACCTGAAACTACACATTCACCCTTCCTTCCCTGGGTTGAATGCTATACTGTAATACTCTCATTAGGGATATGACTAGCAGAGACTTACTGCTGTGGTCAGATGTCATTGCTGGGTTTGCCAGATATCCACTGCGGAGTTACTTCTTCAATCACCAACTCCAAATCAAGTAGACAAGCCTCCAGACTCCAATCTAACAAGGCTTCTAGCGTCTCCATCTCTATTCTAGCTGCAGAGTTTATACAGTTTATTCTAGCGTGAAGTTCATACAGAAGACTTTTAGTTTATACTATTGGTTTTTAAATTTTCTTTTGTTTCAGACAGGTTTCTCTGTGTAACCCTGGCTGTCCTGGCACTCATCTCCATAGACCAGACAGGCCTGGAACTCATAGAGATCCACCTCTGCTTCCTGGGTGCTGGGATTAAAAGCATGCGCCACCACTGCCCCAGGCATACTGTTAGTATTTATTAGTTTATATTAATTGTCAGCATATTCCCTTACTTAGGTTTTAATAATATAGACATGCTATTCACTGACTGGCTAAAATGTTGTGCATCTGTGAATCTCTTTTTATATAGCACGATTTCCACATAACCATGACTGTTTTATGGCGGCAGCATCTGCATTACTGTCATGGAAGTCTGCAAGTCCTGTGATTCCCAGTTTGACTCAAATGTCTTTAGCACAACTGGAGTTGAGCAAACTGGTTCCAGTTTTTAATGGAATTTATGTAAAATAATATCCTGTAATTTAAAAAATATTGCATTCACTTCAGAAAAAAGAAACTCTACATTTTAAATATTCAAATGGATTATTAAAAGTAAGAAATTAAAAAAATGAAGCTGCTTAGATGGAAAGGCAATTGCCACACAAGCTTAGTAAGTAAGTTCAATCCCAGAATCCCATGTAAAGGTAGAAGGAGAGAAACAAACTCCTCAGAACTGTCCTCCAACCTTTACACTCTGTGGCACATGAGCACACACTAATAATAATTAAAAACTGGAATGTGACAACAGCAGTGACAGGCTCAGTAGGAGAAATCAAATTCTAAAGACAAGATTCTTAGATATTTGATATTTAAGTTATGACAGACAGCTAGTTCTTTCTCCTTTTACATTTAATTTAAGTAACATTCAAAGCCACACTTTCTGTTACTCATGGACATTCAAAGGTATGAGCAGCAAGTGCACATGCACCAACAAGCCTACCCTACCATGTGACTTTACTTTCTGCTAACCTAAGAAAATGAGGTTAGTTCCAGATTCTAATACGTCGTTTTTATAATTAGTCATTAAAAATACTGAATACAGCCGGGCGGTGGTGGAGCACGCCTTTAATCCCAGCACTCGGGAGGCAGAGGCAGGCGGATCTCTGTGAGTTCGAGACCAGCCTGGTCTACAGAGCTAGTTCCAGGACAGGCTCCAAAGCCACAGAGAAACCCTGTCTCGAAAAACCAAAAAAAAAAAAAAAAATACTGAATACAAATAATAGTGAACTGTTTATGACAAAGTTTAGTAAAAGAAAACTGCAGTTGCCTCTTAAAACTATTTCTGGTACAGTACTAAGTGATTATCTCTGCTATTTACAGTTCACAAAAAGCTTTAATATTAGAAATTTCAAAAGAATGGGTTTGGGGATGTGAGGGTAATCTGGATGCGACATTTGTCACCTTACTGATCGCCAGGGCTGATTCGGCTGATCTAGCTGGCTAGGCGGATGCCCCCTTCCTCCCTCATTGCTCCATGTGTGTCCCTCCTGAAGATGCACACTCAGCTGAAGAGGACGCCCTTCCCCGAACAGGTATACGAGTACCTGTGCTCCCCTGCTAGAGCCTCCAAACAAGCTCTCAGGTCTGTATGAGAACCAAGACTCCAGACACACACCCAAATGAGGCAATGCATGTGGCAGTCTGCCTTTCTTTAAAAAAAAAAAAAAAAAAAAAGAATGGGTTCTGATGAAGATCTGGGTTATAGATAGTTTCCTGCCCAATATCTCCCACAAAGTGGCATTTTCACACTGTTTATATTATCATTCCTGAATGATAATTTTAAGTTTCTTGATGTTAAAGACCTACATTTTTTAAAAGAAAATAAAAAAAAATCCATTAACCAGACTGGAGAGATGGTTAAGAGCAATGGCTGCTCTTCCAGAGGTCCTGAGTTCAATTCCCAGCAACTCATAACCATCTACAATGAATCTTGTGCCCTCTTCTGGCATGCAGGCATACACAGCTAGAACACTGAATAAATAAATCTTTTTAAAAAATATTCACTATCCTTCATCATTGCATTAATGTACATATAGTATATTTCACCTCACTTATCTACTTAATAAATAAAAATGGAAAGAAAGAGTGAATGACTAAACAAAGCAATCATTCATAGGGTGAGATTATTACAAACCAGATGAGCAGTAAAAGTACTGGAAAATGGTGATCAAATATTACACGTAAGGCTACAGGATGACAGTAAGATGTGGTCATTTAATTAACACAGTTTGATGACCATTCCAGCAACAGAGTTGACAAGATAATCTAAGAACACGCTGCACTTCATAAGACACTTTGAATTCTAATCCCGGTAGAAGAGAAAAGACAGGGCCACTAAGAGGTAAGAACAGAACTCAGCAATCATTCTCTTTTTCCAACCCCATCCTCACCCATCTCCATTTGAAGCAGAGCCAGAGAGGTCAAAGTGTGGTCCAACATGGGAAGATGTTCTGGGGGAAAATATGTCTTAGCCTTATCTGTGTTGGCCTGGGCTTAATGTTGAGGTTAGAAGACAGTATCTACCCCTGCAACCTTCGTTCCAGGTACAATACCACACAGACACAGAATCAGAATTTATATTACCACTATGGCCCTAGACCCTCAACATAAGAAGTCCACATTAAAATATGTTTACATGGCCAGGCATATCTCCATGACTTTGTGCTCCACGACAGTCAAGACTACATAGTGAGACTCTGTCTTAAAAATAAATATAATAAAATTCACACCAGTCACAATCCTTCAACACCAGACAGACAGTGTTAACAAAATCTGAGTAAGAACAGGTAAAAAAAATCAGACAAAGCCTCACTGACACCAACATACTGCAAGTTAAAGAAGCAACAATGACTAGGATGACTTCTCATGAAAAACTACCAGACAGAGCCTCCAGAGCAGAAACTACCAGATAGAGCCTCCAGAGCAGAAACTACCAGATAGAGCCTCCAGAACAGAAAGGACTGAAACCAACAGCCCCCCACCCCCCCAGCAAAGAAAATCATTGAAAGCAACAAGACTTTTAAACAAAAGTACATTCTTTACAGAAGCATCACATCAACTCTGCTGAAGAGAGAATGCACAGCGTAATTAAACAGTAAAGCATCACACAGAGAGGAACTGAACAGCATGTAAGAAGTGGACAACAGTACACCCTAAAATCCTAAGAGCAGGTCAAAGGAGAGATGAAGAAAGAAAGGCGATGTTTAAAAATAAGGACTGGAGAGTTTCCAGAATAAAGGAGATGTGCCTCTTCCTATTCAGAAATCACCATCCTCGAGTAAGATAAAGAAACAAAACACATTTCTCACGTATCACTTTAAATTGACAAATAATTCTTTTAAAAATGAGTGAAGTAGAGGCAAATTGCTTATATAGGAACAACAACAAAAACACAACCCTAAAGACTTCTCAACAGCTCCAACAAAAAAGTGAGGTCCTCAACATGCTAAGAGAAAACAGTCATCAATTCAGAGCTCTACAGTTAGCTTCTCAAAAGTAGGGAGAGTGGCTAAAGAGCTGGCTCAGCAGTTAAGGGCGCACACAGCTCTTTCAGGAGAAACTGGTTCCCAGCACCCATGAACAGCTCACAACCACTTCTAACTATAACAGATCCCACACCTCCTCTTCCAGCTGCCACAGTCACATGCACTCACATAGACACCACACCCACCACACACGTGTATACAACAAATAAAAACACAAAAACACAATTAAAAAACACAAACTTCTTAAAAGAGGCAGAACAAGGGCTGGGGATTTAACTCAGTGGTAGAGTGCTTGCCAAGCAAGCACAAGACCCTGGGTTCTATCATCAGCTCTGGAAAAAAAAAAGAGCAATAACATCTTCAAAGAATTCATGTACCACAAAGTAGTACATACAGTAAGAAAACATAAAAACTATTAATTTCCAAAGTAGAAAAATCTGTCCTCATTCCTGTTTAAGTTTATACAAACCAAGCGAAAATTTAGGAGTAGAAATAACTACCTTAATCATGATTATTAAGATGACTACTATTTTTGAAGCTTTGCAAAGTGTACTAGCAATTCACAAATACTCCTAGTGTTAGCCTTTTCATAAACAACACTCTGCTTTTATAAAGGAATAAACAACTTTTCATACAAAGTCAGATCACATGTCACACACACTGGATACAACGGTATAATGCACAATGAGGCTAACATTTACGGGGTGCTTTCTACCAGGAGGCCATTAAGTATCTTGTCCTTAATACGATCAATCTAAGAGGTAGTCTATTTTTAATTATTTATTTTATTGTGAGATTATAATTACACATTCCCCTTCCCTCTCACATACCTCTTCTTGCTCTCTTTCAGATTGATGGCCTCTTTTTTCATTATTGTTGCTGCATACAATGTATATGTCTATACATAAATATTCCTAAATACACAAATACAACCTGTTCAATCTGTATAATGTAGCTTGTATGTATGTTTCCATCTGGTTTTGGCTAACCAATTTGTCCTTATACCTACAGAGAGGTTTAGTCTTCATCCTGCAACAAGGAAACTTTCTTTTGCAACAAATGGTGACCATTTCAGAAAACACCAACCAATCAAAATGCAGAGCGATGGAGCCCAGTCCCAGTGGACACATACACAACACAACTACAGCACCTAAGTGATGTGGGTTTCCTCTCTGTATGCTGGGATTACTACTGATTAATAAAGAAATTGCTTTGGACCTATAGCAGGGCAGAACAGAGGTAGGCGGGGAGAACTAAACTGAATGCAGGGAAAAAGAAGATGGAGTTAGAGAGCAGCCATGTAGCTCTGCCAGAGACAGATGCCAGACGGAACTTTACCTGGTAGGTCATAGCCACAAGGCAATACAGATTAATAGAAATGGGCTAATTTAAGATATAAGAGTAACCCAGAAATATACTTAAGCTATTAAGTAAGCCAAACAGTATTGCAAACAATATAGTTTCTGTGTGATTATTTCGTAGTCTGGGCAGCACTGGGAACAAACAAGTGGCCTCCTACTAGAGACTGGCATGTCAACATGGTTAACTATATCCACATAAAACCTGAAAAAGTTTATTTTTTTAAAAGACTTATTTATTTATTTATTTATTTATTTATTTATTTATTATGTATACAGCATTCTGCCTCGATGTATGCCCGCACACCAGAGGAGGGCGCCAGATCTCAGTACAGATGGTTGTGAGTCACCATGTGGTTGCTGGGAATTAAACTCAGGACCTCTGGAAGAGCAGCCAGTGCTCTTAACCTCTGAGCTGAGAAAGCTTAAAAAGGAATTATAGAACAGAGTTAAGCATGGCTTTTTGGTAGCAGTATTTTCTTGGGTGGGCTCTGTTTGCTAGAAGCAAGCAGAAACATGATTCCTTTAAGAGAGGTCTTCCTGATTTAGTGGTATCAGAAAACACACACACAATTTTGAAATGGTGGCTTCCTGGGCCATGCTGTCAGCATGAACTCTGGCTTTTTTAGGAGGCCGAGCATTTAAATGGGATTTGTGAGCAGCGTGTTACAAACTGCTTAATGGCACAATATAGACCCCCTGTATACCTGGAACTGGGGTGGTGTGCACTGCTTGTAGAGGCTGTAAATATGCCTCTACCACGTTGAACTGGGCAGAGCCAAAAGGCAAAGCAGCCTTAGTTCTAGGCTGCTTAACATCTTAAAAAGTGTTCCTAGACAGTAAAGGATTTCAGATACACAATAGGACAGATTCAGACATAAAAGATCCTTAAACGAGATACAGTGTGTTTAAAAAATATATGTAGGTTTGGGTAGAAAAGAAAAAAAGTAAAGAGACAGTAAATGTAATATAAAAGAGTATAGACAATCATAGATTAAAGGAGTAAAGATAATAAATATTAAACTTGTAGAAAAAGTAATAGAGTATAATATGTATATTATTGTTTGTGTTTTCTTTGAATTTTTTTGACTGTGAAGGAACTAAGTACAGAGAGACATTTCATTGTATGGGCTGCTAAGTTAAACCAACATATATATTTTAGAGGTATCTTTTGTTTTCAAAGATAAGAACCTGTGGATTAATTCCAGACTAACGTGGTTTGATGGACCAAGACCCCCCCACACACGAAAAGTTGCCATGAACATCCCCAAAAATTACTTCCCCCAACAAAAAACAGGAAGCAGTTTGGAGAAAACTATGTCCAAATTCCCAAATATTGTTTATAAATGTCTGTTTACATTTAAAGGGGATATGCTATAGAGATTTGCATTGGTGTGGATTTTGGTTTATTGATACAAATTTAAGATCAATTTTATTATATGTCAATTTTATTATATATTTCTGTTCTTGACTAAGGTATTGCGTTTTAATTCATTTAAAAATGTATACATAATTAAGAAATATAGGTTAAGAGATAATCATCTATAATAGTCATGTTAGTTAGGTTTTCTAGATGTATAGAGATATATTTCAGTTATTCTTCAAATCTTTCAGAGACTTTCAGAATACAGCATTTAAAATGTTTTAATAACTTAGCACTTTTCATGACAATAAGACACATTTGCTTCTGGCAGCACCAATTACTTCAAGAGGATGATGGGCATCGAAGAGGCTCCTTATGGAATTTGCTAGCCATTTGGACAAGAAATCGCTCTTTCCTGGACTGCTTGATGTTATGCTACAAGAACTCGACATGCAGGACCCACAGAAAAATGACTGCTGAAGTTGCCTAAAGAAGGTGAGACAGTCCTTCAGGGTTCCCGCTTCATGAAAGAGTCTACAAGACATTCCACAGGACACAGAAGAAAGTGACTGACAAATTGCCAATATAGGCAGAACTGTCATTGAAATTTCCTTCTTCACAGAAAAGTATGCTGGATACTATGGGCCTGTAGGCTGAAGATGAATGCCCGAACTGTTGCAGATGAACTTTGGGTGATGTCCAGGCAGCAAGATGTCTCTGTCAATTCTAGAGTTTTGGAAGTTGCTTACAATGCACTTTCTGTAAACTTAGGTAATATATATTATCCTTTGGGAGTCTTTGATAAAGTTGAAGAACAGATAGTTATAGTTTTCTTTAATTATGATAAAGATGAAGTAGATATAAATATTGTAACTGTAATTCTTTAATGATACCTGTTTTGTTATATGTAATTTTACTATGTTAAAATTAAAACCTTCCTTTCCATTTAGACAGAAAAGGGAAGGTGATGTGGGATTCCCCTCTGTATGCTGAAATTACCACTGATTAATAAAGAAACTGCTTTGGGTCTATAGCAGGGCAGAATAGAGCTAGGTGGGAAAAACTAAACTGAATGCTGGGAAAAGAAGGTGGAGTTAGAGAGAAACCATGTAGCCTCACCAGAAACAGGTGCTGGATAGAACTTTACCCAGTAAGCCACAGCCACATGGCGATACAGATTACTAGAAATAGGTTAATTTAAGATATAAGAGAGTTGTAAGGAGGCTACTAGTTAGTTCCTGGCAGCTACCCTCGGAATAATAACACAAAAGCTGTATTATTTAAATCACTGCTTGGTCCTTAGCTCTAGTTTATTGGCTAAGTCTTACATCTTAATTCAACCCATCTCCATTAATATGTGTATCACTACGAGGTTGAGGCCTACCAGCAAAGTTTCAGCACATCTGCCTCCAATGGTGGCTCCATGGCTTCTCCCTGACTCCGCTTCCTTCTTCCCAGCATTGAGCTTAGTTTTCCTGCCTAGCTCTGTTCCCCTATAGCTCTGCTCTAAGACCAAAGCAGTTGCTTTATTCATCAATGGTAATCACAGCATACAGGGGGAAATCCCACATCATAAGAGTAAGTCAAAAATATGCTTAAGCTATTAAGTAAGCCAAACAGTATTACCAATAATATAATTTCTGTGTGATTATTTCAAGGTCTGGACAGCACTGGGAGCAAACAAATGGCCTCCTACTACACCTAACTTCCACCTAACTTGTGGAAGAGGGGACAGAAAGACTGTAAGAGCCAGCAAATCAGAGAGTTTGCTGTGAGATCGTCTCGTCGGAAATATCAGAAGCTATCCTCAAAGTCTTACCAACATGAACCAAGGACACAATAGACACGCAAGAGTGAAAGGAGTGGAGAACACCATGAGGCCTCAGCCCTACAGTAAGAACTATTATAGGCAATAAGGAATGCTGAGAGTGGGAGAAGCTGTCTTCTCCAGGGAAGAGCACATCAACTGCTATCCAACACCATTAAAAAAAAAAAAACCAACTTGTCCAAGTTTACACTGTAGAGATGGACAGCCTGAAGAGAGAGACAAAGAGAAGACAGATGGAAGGAAACCTAAAAGATGTTTCTACTCTGGTCAAACTTAAAATATAGCTAGAAACAAAAAGGAGAAAAAAGAAAGAAAGAAAGAAAGAAAGAAAGAAAGAAAGAAAGAAAGAAAGAAAGAAAGATAGATAGATTGATCGATCCAGGGACTACCATGCTGTGATTCTGTTTCAAGAATCAAGTGGTTTCTATAGAAGACGGTATCTAGGAATACAAAGAAAGAGAGCTGAAAAGCAAGGCGAAAGCAAACCATGTTGAAGTAGTAGAAACAATACAAACACACACACAAATACAAAAGGAAGGGCATTATGAAGAGAAGATGCCACTTAGCACACAGGCCTGCCAATATGGAGAAATTCTGATGAGCTCTAATAGAGCTCCAAGCAGTAGGACCATGTCAACAGTCAAGCAGAGAAATGTAGATTAGAAGGGACAGTTACTGGGAATCACTAACAGTTTCCATATGGAAATGATCTTAGGAAACTATTACCTGTCTTTAAAATTCCTGACACACTAGGAATTTCCCACCTTCTACCAAACCAGCAGAACATGCAGGTTCTTCCCATCCAAGTTCTTCAGCCTCTTCTCTTTGGGACCCTCATTTAGATGCCTTTTCTATAAACCATGCATGTTCACATTCTGGTACTGTAGATTATTATTTTAAGGTGTGTTCCTTTGTTCATACTATGAAACATTTGTTTAATGATGTAAAGATGTGTTACTTTTATTTATGTTGAATTTGTTTAACTCTGTGAAGCTGTGATTATTTGCCTGTCTAAAACAACTGATGGTCTAATAAAGAGCTCAATGGCCAATAGCAAGGTAGGGGCAAGGATAGTCAGGGCTGGCAGGCAGAGAGAACAGGAGGAGAAATCTGGAGAGAAGAGGCAAAAGAGAACAAGGCAAGGAGGAAGCTAGGGGCCAGACACCCAGCCAGCCACAGAGTAAGGGAGTAAGTATGAAAGTAAGATTACAAAAATAAGAGAAGGAAAAAGTCCAGAGGCAAACGGTAGATGGATAATTTAGGTTAAGGAAAACTGGCTAGAAACAAGCCAAGCTAAGGCCAAGAACTTATAAGTAAAAATAAGTGTCTGTGTGTGATTTATTTGGGAGCTGGGTGGCAAGGTCCCCCCAAAAAGCCAGAAGAGAGCAAAAACAACCAACAACATTTTGGCATTCCAACATGGGGCTAGAATAAAAATAAATAAATAAACCAACATTCTAGCCTTTGACTTCAGAACTTTCCATACATTATCACCCTAGGCCTGATGCAAAAGTTTTAGTCACAGAAAACACAATGTCTAACAGACGATACCAAAAGGAAGAAAAATACACTTCACACGAATCCATGAATAATTCCCACTGCCTTCCTTGCTTATGGGGCAAAAGGTGACAGTGTAAAAGCATGGGGCATGGAACCTCAATTACAGGTCTAACCAAGTGTGTTATACTGGGCAAATTATTCACTTAGAGCAAAGAGGGATGAATTTACATATTTAATAAAAAACGAAGTCTTTAGTACATAGTATACCTATCTGCGATTCTAAACATGGCTTCAATGATGATTCCTTAGGGTTGCTAACCTCTACTGTTGACAACTGACTTTGAAGTGCCAGCTGAACCTCCCACAGCCCCAATGCTTAGGGATTAGAAACAGCTCAAATAACAATTTTTCAAATTTTGTAATACTTATGCAGTCTATACTGGTTGAGTAACTTTCCAGCAGAATAACTTTAGAAGTTTCCTGTTTTGAAGCATTTCAAATTTTCTAAGAACACCTAGTGTCTATAAACAAATGTTAACAGCTTATTCAAATACATACAATATTTCCTCAGTTCAAAACCAAAAGGCCATTTATTCTTAGCATAAATGTAAAAATATAAGCTATACTTAATTTAAATCTAAGAGTAGCAAGAATTTCAAACAATAGCAGTAGCTCTCATGGACATGAACACACCCTGAAACTGTGAGGAAATGAGTTCTGGAAAAACTCCCAATGCTTGAAGCCAACCATAATGACAGGGTTAGCAATTTCATACACCACCCAAGACGTAAAAGGGAAAAACGCTGGTAATGTTAAGTGACACTATTTAATGTTTAGAGCATCGTGTCAGAACAACTAAATAAATCATTTCCCAGGAAGCTTTACTCACTCACTCATCAAATTGTTGTTTAAGCTAAAACATCAATTTATACTTTATATTCGTTCCTAAATGTTTGAGGCACACATTTAAGAAGTGTGAGAAAGAGGGCTTGAAAACAAACTAAGTCAGCACCTTAAATTAGAAGGAAGGTGATAAAGGCAGCAGGAAAATATTTCATTTACCCTGTAGCCATTTAATACCTTCACTGAAATAGAATGCATATATTAAAGGCAAAGGGGTAGGAACACTGGTCCTCCGGTCCTGCATGGTGGCACATCCCATAAACCCAGCCCTGCAAAGGAAGTAAAAGATGCTGAGCTCCAAACCAGTTTGAGCTGCTTGTACACAGGAGATGCCATTTAACTTGTAGAGGAAGAATTTTCAAATGTTTAACTCTCAAGGGAGATAGAAGACTACAAAATAAGAGTATTTCAAGGTAAAGCACAGAAAATTTAGGACAATAACATGCTGAGTAATTCTAATACAAAGATCAATGACATAACTGGAGAGATGCATCAGCTGTTTCGAGCACTCACTGCTCCTCTTCCAGAAGTTGCCAGCACACAAGGAGGATGCTCACAACCATCTCTAACTAGCCCCTACTGCTGTGATCCTTTAGTACAGGTCCTCAGGTTGTAGTGACCCTAATCATAAAAGTATCTTCATTGCTACTTCCTAACTGTAATTTTGCTATTGTTATGAATCATAATGTAGATTTGGGGGGTTATTTTGTTTTTGGGGTTTTTTTTGAGACAGCAGTTTGTTAAAGGGGTAGTGACTCACAGGCTGAGAACCAATGCTTCAGGGGATTTGACACCTCTGGCTTCCCAAAGCACCTACCCCACCCAGTGTAATTTAAAATAATAAAACAAACTGGGGCTGTGGTGGTGCACATCTTTAATCCCAGCACTCAGGAGGTAGATGCAGGAAGATTTCTGTGAGTTTGAAGCCATACTGTCTACAGAGCTAGTTCCAAGGTAGCAAGGACTACACAGAAAAACCCTGTCTCGAAAAACAAAAACCAAAACAAAGTAAAACAAGTTCTTTAAAATATATATACAGACAGCAATACCACTCTTGGGAATATACCCAAGAGAGGCCCCATCATACAACAAAAGTATATGCTCAACTATGTTCATAGCAGCATTGTAATAGCCAGAACCTGGAAACAACCTAGATGCCCTTCAATGGAAGAATGGATGAAGAAA
>NW_004949095.1:5932605-5937423 GCF_000317375.1 Microtus ochrogaster
ATAAATTAAAAAATATATATATATACAGACTGATCAGATTGCACTTGTGTATTTAGAGAAACACACACAAAAAAAACACAAAAAAAAAGAGGCCATGAATATAAAAGAGAACAAGAAGGTGTAACAGGAGGATTTGGAGGAATGAAAAGGAAGTGAGAATGATGAAATTATAATCTCAAAAAAAGAAAAAAAATTTTAAAAAGACCTCTGACCTCCTATAGCAAAGTAGGTATATAGGTTAATAAATAATGTGCTCTCAACATTTAGTTTTATGTCCTTTGGCTGGGAGTTTATACATTCTACTCAAGACTGGCTCTTAAAAGTCCATTTAACTCACAATACTGTGTACTTAATTTTTTTAAAAAAAACATGCTTATATACTATTAGTAATTAAAGCATGAAAACCACCCAAAGGATGAGAAACAGATTTCATATCTGGCACAAGTGTGCTACTGTGGAGGGATCAGAGAACAGATGATGGGGAGGAAAACTGACTCACCGTCAGTTCTAGGTCTCCAGCTTGCTTGCCAAGTGCGTATGGTATCTTGGGACTTGACTTAGTCTCTGTGACTACAGAGCCAACTCCCTAGTTAATGTATGTACATAGATACAGAGTACTTATGCATAAAGTACCTTTTCCTATCTATAAGAAATTATACATTAAAATATACACATGTATAATTATAAAGGGAATATATACATATATATGTACACACACACACATATCATATACCGTAGGTCATTTCTGTGGCGAATCCTGGTATGCTATTCTTACCACTTCACTACTAGTTTGAAACTATAAAGGGAAATTAAATTCTCTTGCGTTACAAAGCTCTTCAACTTGCAAAATTCAGTTATCTAAGCAACATGCCTAATAAAAATCCCAACTCTTACCAACAGATGGCAATAGAGGTCACTTGTTCAGTAACTAGACCAGACAGTTAAATGTGTTCATTAATGGTGTTTTGGATCCAGTTACATGTATTTTTTGCCTCAAGCTAAAGAAGGAATAACAGATGAATATTACTGAAGAGGTGGAGGCATTTTAAAGATCTTGGGATGCATTTCAAGTCCCAGATCTTTCCTCATTCCAATACCCCCCTCACTCCCTGCTTGCTCCCCATGGAGAATGGTGGCTGCAGAGATTTGCTGTAAAGTGATGAGAAAGTACAGCAGCTGTCAATCATGTCAGAATAAAGGAAGAGGAAGCAAAGAAAGAGTAAAAGCACGTTTGCTAACCACTGCTTCCTTCACTCCACTTCTCAGTTTTAGATAAGAGATCAGTGCCTAACAGTGGTGCACGCCTTTAATTCCAGCACTAGGGAGGCAGAGGCAGTTTGAGGCCAGTCTGGTCTACAACAGCTAGTTCCAGGACAGGCTCCAAAGATACAGAGAAAACCCAGTCTTGAAAACCAGAGAGAGAGACAGACAGACAGACAGACAGACAGACAGAGAAAGAGACAGAGACAGATCATGTGAGCCAGCCTATAACTAGTTAATGACACTGTCCATCCGTCTGCTAATCCTTGAATCCTTCTGTATAGGCAGACCATCTTTTCTCACCAATTCTTTATCAAATGTTTAACCGCTGTGAAAGTGAGGGAGTGGCAGGAGATGACTACCTAGTCTCTCTCACTTGTAATGGCGGTTTATTACAAGAGCAAAACAACACAGTCAACAGTATAAACAAGGCTGAGAGAGGCAAACCCCCGTCTACTAGAAGACTGTCAACAGACCGAGTACAGCAGAAAGAAACCGGAAGAGCCAAGAACTGAGTATTGAGAAACAGGTATAAAGGACGAGGTCTGTCACAGTGAGACAAAGGCTGGGATTTTATTCTGCACCCACACAAAGGACAAGCTCTTATAAATGGACTGGTAAATGAGAAAGATCTTGCAAATTTGACTTAGAAAGTTAAATGAAAATAATTTATACAAATTAAAAAGGCTGACAAGATTGTCAGCTACTGAATTCAGACACTGCAACAAATGAATACCTTTATGATAACCTCAAGTACAATAAGCCCTTGGCATTATGAGGGATCTGTCCCCAAAACAGTCTGAGACTCCCACATTTGAGAATACTCCTGTGGCACACAAAACATGAAGGATAATTAATTTTCTTTTTAGTACCACAAACAGTGAATGATTCTAAGTCTAAAATGACAGCTACTTCTAGACTTCTTTTCAGCCACTATGAATGAGCTCTAGCAGCTGTACAAAGGTGAGGACATGACTTGCATATTAGTAAATCACACCGGAATGTGTATACTGGGTGGTAGGCTAGGATCAAATCTCTACTCGTTACAATTACAAACTATTACATATTACACACTCTCCCAGTTATTCACAGAATAGTGAAAACCACAGCCTAATTTGTGAAAGCCGGGATCTACTCCATCAGTATCTAACTAGTCAAAACATCACATTCTCTAATGTTAAATGTCCATTAGTTAGGGGCAGGTGTTTGTTTCTTCTGTACTGGGATTGAACCTGTACCATTGGGCAAGCACTCTACCACTGGGCTATGGACACAGCCCTCCACTAATCTGAAATTAACAACTCAAACTGGGTGTGTTGGGATATGTTTATAATCCCAGTACTTGGGAGACAGAGGCAGGAGATAAGAGTCAAAGCTAATCTTGGCTATATAGTAAATTCAAGTATGAAACCCTGTCTCAAAATAGGAAGGAAAGACGGGGTGGGGGTGGGCAGAGAAAGTGACTGGTTTGCAAAATAAATGTGGCTTCTATAGTCCAGATTCAACCAGCTATAAAATATTTGAGAAAAAAATAAATTATACTGGACATGTAGTTTTTCCATATCATTCCCTAAACAATACAGTCCCAAAACAAATAAAATACTATTTTATATAGCATCTCCATTGGGCTATATTTTATAAATATATAAAAGAGATTAGGAAGATATGCACAGACTATATGGAAGTATGGTAACCAGAATTTACAATCTTCCCATCTTCACTTTTTAACCTGAGATTACAGGCCTGCCTGTACCATCGTGCCCAACTACTGCTCTATTTAAAACAGGGTACTGAAGATCTGCAGGTAACCAATACCCTGTCAATACCAAGGGAATGAATTACTATGTTTACATAATGATTTGTAGCACACATGCATGTTCTCGCTCTCTCATGTATGCACATATATGCACACATACACAAACAATGCAAGCATGCACATGCAGAAAGAAACACCTTAACATAATTTCAGCCGAGGGATTTGTCTGAGAAAAAACAGACGGCTCAGTGGGAAAAGCACTGGCACACAAGCGTGAGAACCTCAGTTCTGATCTCTGGGACCCACACAAAAGCCTTCTAACACAAGCACTGGAAGGGCAGAGCCGAGCTCATGGCCAGTCGGCCTGGCTTAACCAATGAGTTCCAGGCCAGAGAGGGAACCTATCTTTAAAAACTAAGTAAGACACAGAGTGTTGATGCCTGGCCTCCACGTGCACCACATAAGTACATGGATGCATGCACACACACAAAATGTTTATCAATTACTCATTAGGAAAACAATTCAGCCACAAGTATATACTACTAAAAAGTACAGTAGCTGGTTATAATTTTTTAAAGATGATCTCTAGAAAATTCAGTCTGTTTTCCACCAGACTGTCTTTACTGAGAGCTGAGAACCAGATCTCTGGTGATGCATTTACTCCTGAGTAATCACACAGTGACCAAGCAAAGGTAGTTTCCTGCATAACAGTGAGGTGTTCTGGATACTGGAATACTGTCCTTCATAGGTTCTTACAGTCCTGTAAGGTAAATACCAACACACAAATGGGAAAGTAGGGGCTGCAGAGCTTAGAGGGGGAGAAGCTCTCTCAAGAGCAAAGAAACATTCTTTAGAAAGTTTCTACTTTTCATCTTCTCTTTCACATTCAATGTGCTAGAGCTCCTTCAGATTTGTTTGCCAAAGAGAAATGTCAGGGTTCTCACAGAAAATCTTCCATCTTAGATCAGTCTTACCAAGTAGAAACTGTGCAGAGGAAAAAAATATGCTTAAGGGCAACCCCAGAGTTAGGTCTCAAACCTGAGACAGAAGGCTAACTGAGTGCCTATTAACATATCAAAGTGGACACTGGCTGCCAGGTTCTTCCAGCATCCCTCAGTTTCTATCTGTTATAGGGTCCTCATGGCTGGCATAGCCCACTCCTTACCCTAAATTCCAGCCAATAACCCCTGCCTTCCCCCAGCTGCTCTTCCCTATATAATCCAGTCATTTTGGCTACGCTGGTCCTTTTTCCCTTTTGGAATCTTGGTCTCTTGGTCTCCTGGCTCTCCCTCCTCCTTCCCCTCTCTCCTCACAAGGCCAAACTCAGGGTCATGTTCACTCCCAGGGACTCTCCCAGACGTCTCTGCCTCTGGCTGTGCTCTCCCTCACATCTACAATAAACTCTGTCCTCCACCATAGCAGGAGCTGTCAAGTCCTCCTTTATCTTTTTCCATTCATCCAGCACAGGAAATAATTTTTAACAAAGCCTTAAGAATGGGTAGGATTAGTGTGTAATTCTTTGGGGAGAAGGAAATGAAGGTGCACATATGTACATAGCAGACACACTGCAGCAGCCCTCAGCAGACTGCGAGGCTCCCAATAGCATGGGGAGAAGGACACACTCTTCTGAGACAGTACATCAGCACATTCTAACAGAAAGACCAAGGGGAAGCCCCGGACATAGAATTGCCCAATATGTAAAAACATGTGTACTAACTGTATATTTTTTTAAAAAAAAAACAATCAAGCCAGGCGGTGGTGGCGCACGCCTTTAATCCCAGCACTTGGGAGGCAGAGGCAGG
>NW_004949095.1:5937523-5945931 GCF_000317375.1 Microtus ochrogaster
AAAAAAAAAAAAAACAAAAAAAAAAATAAACAATCAAAACCCTTTATGTTTGTACAGATCCAGCCATAGAGTGATTATCTAAAGGGAATAAGAGTAAAAGTCAGTTAAGAACTGCATTCTGGGGGATGGAAATCCCGGAATAATTAGAGAGGCAGACAAGTATGCCATAGTACTTTTATTTTAGAAAGCAACATTTGCAGATGATGAGTAAGAGGGGGGAACCTTGAAGGCAGAGGAAGCAACAGATGATTTTAGGGGAAAGCCTAATTCCAAAGCCGCGTTTCAAAGGTAAACTTGCCAGATTTGCTATCTGACTGTGGGTTGTGTGCGAGATGCAGGGACTAGGCTGCTTTAGCACTCCGCTCCATTTGCTCACGCCCGTCACTCTCAGTAAGGATGAGCAGCTGCAATGAAGGAGACTATCCCATTAGCAGATGTCACCTCAGGGAACTAGCCAGAAACCTCACCCACAAAGAAGAAAGGCAAATGACGGAACCACAACTGACAGGCCTAAGCCAGTCCCACTTTTGCGCAGGAAGCCTCTACTGGAACACAGCCAGGTGCACCCATCCACATGAGAGCTTTCACCCTAGGGGCAGAACCCATCAGCCACCACGGAGACTTGGCGGTCTGCGAGGTCCACAGCACCATCTGCACATGACCGAAAGTCGGCCAACTCCTACTCTACAGCAAGGTCTATTGGAACAAGCATCGCTCTAATGGGACAGAAGAGAGGAACAAGCAAAGCAAGGCCAAGTACAGCCTTCCACACGTGCACCAAGTACTGCCATGTGAGCACCAGCCTTTGGGAGCAGTTCCAGGGGAGTCTGCAGTAGCAACAAGCTACATTTAAGATCCCAGCCAAACTGACCTTGGACCCTTTCTTAGGGTTTCTCAACTGTGGCAGTACTAGCGGTTAGGACTGGTTGAATCTTTGCTGAGGACTTTGCTGTGCATACAGGCTGTTTGGCAGTACATTAGTGCAGTACACACACACACACACACACACACACACACGGGCTGGTGGGGCTATAAGTAAAGCTGCTAAGGATGGGAGTATGAAGGCCTGTGAAATTTTTAATAACTGTCTCCTATGAAGACTGTACCATGTTAGTCCCAATAGTAAAGTACAGGATCCTAGTTTCTTTCACATACTTGTTATGAGGGTCTTTTGCTCCATGGTGGTAGCTTACTATGATTTTGATTTTCATTTTTCTAGTGAGTAGCAATATTTCAATCAAAATAAAGGCTGTGCATCTCTACATACACATAGTTTATTTCCTTTGGTGATATGTCTATCAAGCCTTTGGCATATTTTTTAAAAAGTTGGGTGGTGGTAGGTTAGTACTAGGAGTTTCAGAGTTCTTTATACATCCGAGACACAACTCCTTAATTAGATATTTAATCTCTCCCATCCTGCAGTATGTCTTTCATTCGTGAAACAAAAAACCACACACTTTTTAAACCGACAGAACCAATTGCTACACCATATAACTCTGGGCAAGTTGATTCCTCATCCTGCACTCAATTTCTCCAATAAAGCTAACAGTACACTTCACCAAGTTACTATGAAGACCCAATGAGTTAATATCAATAAAACACTTAGATCACCATGGTTTAATTAATTTAAGTGATCAAAAAACATCAAACACTGGAGGTCGCATTGTACCCTACTTTTTCATATTCTATATTATGGTTTTGGTCCCTTTAAGAGACAAGCCACACCCATTCCCCTCCCCATCCGCTGAGGCAGGCTGATCTTCAGCTTCTGGCCTGAGCTCGCTCTCTTTTCCATCTTCCTCTCGGAGAGGTAGCTTCGCTTCTGCCTCTCTCCCCACTTCTCTGCCTCCCTCTTCTCTGTCTCTTTCTCCTCTTCTCTTCTCTCTCTCTCTCTCCCCCCCCTTCACTCCTCCTCCTCCATAACTCCCGAATAAACATTCAACCTCACCCTGCATGTCGTGTCTATCCATGTTTCTGTCTTCTGCCCGCCCGCCATGTGTCTCCCTGCGTGGAACCAGCCATTGCTCGGGGACCAGCAGCTGTCTCTGCCTGGGGCCCACTGCCTGCTGCCACATGGCCCGCCGCCACTGCTCGGGCCACCACACTGGGACCGGCAGCCATTTCTGCCTGGGACTGGCTGCTCCCAGGGCCTGCTGCCTGCCACCACATGGCCCGCCGCCACCATTTGGGACCTACAGCATTTCTGCTGCCTACTGCCGCGGGGATTCTGCAGCATTTTTAAAAAAGAATAACATTCTATATACTAGTTATTTTAGCAACCTAATAAGTGACAACAGGTAAATTAGTTCTAGCTGAGAACCTTTTAGTTGCTCACAAAAAACCAACCAAACACAAAATCTAATGACCACAAATAGCATTATATACAAATGCACGTTGTTTTATTGGTCAATACTTGGTGCGCAGCACTGCTGTGAAAGCTTCACGTGTCACCTGTTTTAAGTGAAGTATTGTGAGGACGCTCGTTCTGCAGGTGCGAAATGAGTCTAGACTAATGAGTGGCTAATGCCTGTAATTCCACCACTTGAAAAACTGAGGCAGGAGGACTGCTTGAATTCCAGGCCAGCTTCTTCTACACAGTGCTTTATAGGCCAACCTCAGCTACGGTAAGACCCTGTCCTCACAAAGTTAAACAAACAAAAACTTTTCCCACTTAATACAGTTGTTAAAAGACAGAGACAGATTTTTAAATTTGAAAACTCTGATATTAAAGTTGAAATCCTTTGGGGGGGGGAGTGGTAGGAAGTTGAAGTGGTCTCAGGAACAGAAGTTGTGCAGGCTAGTTTATGGCAGCTTGACACAAGCCAGTCATTTTGAGATGAGGGGCTCTCAATTGAGAAAATGCCTCCATAAAATATGCCTAGAGGCAAGCTGTAGGGCATTTTCTTAACTAGTGATTGCTGGAGGAGAGCCCAAAACATTAAGGGTGGTGCCCTGGGTGTGTAAGAAAACAGGCTGAGTAAACCAGAGGAGCCAGGGCCTCTGCATCAGGTCCTGCCTCCAGGTCCTCGCCTTGAGTTCCAGCCCTGACTTCCCTTAGTGAGGGACTGTTGCCTGAACTGTAAATGAATACAACCCTTCGTTTCCAAGCTGCTGTGGGTCACAAGTGTTTTATCACAATAGGAAAGTAACTAAGGCGGGATTCATTACACTAAGGAATAGTAACATAAAAGGAGACACTTCATCTCAGATTCTGTACCATGTCTCTCAGACTATGTACCTGTGCTTGTCTAGGCAAACAGGCCCAATTCTTTTTTGCTTATCAAATGGCTTCCCATCTCTTTTAAATTTGCTGTAATTCACAACTTCTGGTTAAAATTAGTCTCCTCTCCTTTAACTAGGTTCTATGAACTCTAATGTAATGCACCCTTCCAGCTTAGGAGCAAATTAACTCCATGTTTGCTATAAGTGACTATACTTTCCCTAACCCAATAACCCCACATTTGTAGATAGCTTTAGTCATTTTTAGTAGTCCTTGAATCAAATGTCCACTGCTGAACCAGCTGTTGCAACAGTTTTATATGGCATAAAACATAGCTATGGAGGTCTGTAGTGTACTGCAGAAAAAGCAGATTTCCTTCAAAGGAATTATAGACAGGCCAGAATTATAATCAGCATGTCTGGGACACTGAGTCAGATAAACCAATGCTAATCTAGAGCTCAAACGTCCTGCCAGTCTTTCTAATCTGTTTAGTTACAGTAACTACGCAGCTATAAATACACATTGGTGGTTACTAAGGAGATCATATTTACTGAAGCAGCATAAGACATGGGTCAGGGGTACAGCTACCACTTTTTCAATCTCTTAAAATTACATTTTATATATTTACCATTCATTTGTACCTGTGTATATTGTGGGTGCACAAACCACAGTGTAGATGTGAAGGCCAGAGGACACTGCAGAAGTGGGAACCAGTTCTCCTGCTAGCATATGGACCTTGAGTCCTTGGGTTTGGTGGCAGACACCTTTACCAGCTAAGCCATCTCACTGTATGGTCCAACTACTGTTTAATCTGAGATTCTATGCTATATCAAGATAATAAAACCCACTGTCCGGTCGACTATCATTTTTCATTCTAACTAGAAGAAATTTTCATTCCATAGCTTAGCTGCTGGACCACATTAGACTCAATACTATAGACAGTTCCCAGCTATGGACACTAGTCAGAGAAACAAAGTAAAGCAAAAGAAAGCTTCAATAGTATTGGGAATTTCCTGAGGTTCAAACCCACATAGAGCAATCTTTAAAAACCTTTGGCACACTTAGTTCAGTTGGCAGAGTACTTGCCTAACAAGTGTGAGACCCTGAGTTTGAAACAAAAAAAAAAAAAAAAAAAAGGCAAAACATTGGCAGATGAGTTCTTGAACCATCTTCTGGCACTCTTACTAGCAGTAAAAATTTACCCCGTTTTCTGCTAAGATTGGTTACCAGGAATAGAAGGAAAAAGCCAAACTGAGATGCAGCAATGCTACTTTCTGTCAATGACTTCAAAGCACTAGTTAGGAAGACTGTCTAATATACTCATGAGACATCTTCCTTTTAGACACATTCTAAGCAGATGAGAGTTCTCCAATCTTCAATCACAAACTTTCTTCAGCCTTGAGAAGGAAATGGAGCAAGCAGCTCAAAGTCAGTGGCCAACAGTACATACTATCTCAATGCTCATCTGTCCCTACTCTGTAGAATCAAACTGAAACTGCACTTTCTACCCCATCCCAAATAAGCCCTTCTGCACAGTATGGCAAGAGGACTCTCTGGCCTCATCTTCATTACTCACTGAGATCTTTCTCTCATTGAGGACCACTCCCCTTCCTGTGGCCCCTCCTATGAAATGCTGGTACTCTGCAAGCTAACATATAATTATGTATCATCTGATGTTATGTAGTATGGTTTCACTTAGAAGATTCTGTCTTTCACCAAGTTGTAAACAATGATACCCGTGTAACACTCTCAAATACTATGCACACAGAAAAAAAAATCATTGTCTAAAAGGTGCTTAAGTTAGTTGCTTATCTGTAAAATCCTCAAGATAAATGTTTCAGTACCCTCACTAATGTCCTGACTGAAGCATTAGGGCACAAACCACACCAACTTATAAAAATATCAAACTGTAAGAGAAAGGCAGAAGAAGTCACTCCTAAATAACAACTTCTGGACACTTAGAGACCTCTGTGGATCAAACCTGAAATCACCCACCTAGAAACCCCACAATGTCTGTGAAGGTTTGGGCACATGCACAGAAGTGCCACAGAATATACACAGATTTTCTGATCCCAGGCCAGGAAAATTCTAAACAATTCTAACTATTCCTCTGTCTCAGAGTTGGAAGAGTAATCCAGAAAGCCAGAGTGATCTCAGTTACTATGATGTGGCTACACCAAATCTCAGAAATTCAGAGAAGCATTCTTAGATACTTTAATATATACTTTATCTGGCTTTACGGAGAATCTATTACGGTGCTATTATACCCCCTTTACCAAAACAAAAACAAAACAAAACAAAAAAAAAACCAAAAAACTAGGACTGAGATATCAATAACACATTTCAACATAGAAATCCTTTTTTTAAAACATCTATTTCTTTTTATCTTATGTGTATGTGCACGAAGAGTTGTCATATTCCCTGGAACTGGAATCACAGACAGTTGTTAGCTGCCATGTGAGTGTTAGGAACTGAACCTGGGTCCTCCACAAGAGCAACGAGTGCTCTTAACCACTGAGCCATCTCCCCAGGTACAGACAAATCTGCTTTACAACGTGCATTAGTAACAACAACAAAAAGATCTAAGTAAAGAAAATCTAAGACACTTTAACAGAATAGGTCTCATTGATTTCAAGGTATGCATATTTACACCTTTTAAGAGCTCTAATCAGGAAGCTGTCATTTTTATTCCGAGATGTACATTGAACAGTGAATCTTACAATAGAAGTTAACTTAGGGTCCATAAAATATAGTAAGTCATGTGACAAAAGAGAATAGGGGAAATTAAGGCTGGTGAGGTAGCTCAACAAGTAAAGGTGCTTGGCACACAAGACTGGAAACTGAGTTAAATCCCAAGAATCCACACAAAGGTCTGAGAGAACTGACTCCACAAAGTTGTCCTCTGACCTCCACATACTTCCCATGACATACACACTAAGCACACACGCCCATGCACCCACAATAGATGGGTGAATGGATCTGGATAGATGGATGGGTATCTAGATGGATGGATGGATGGATGGATGGATGGATGGATGGATGGATGGATGGATGGATGGATGAATGGATGGATAGATGAATGGATGGATGAGTAGACAGATGGATGGATGGATGGATGGATGGATGGATGGATGGATGGATGGATGGATGGATGAGTATCTGGATGGGTGGATAGAAGAAATAAAAAATCTTAGCCGGGCGGTGGTGGCACACGCCTTTAATCCCAGCACTCGGGAGGCAGAGGCAGGCGGATCTCTGTGAGTTCGAGACCAGCCTGGTCTACAAGAGCTAGTTCCAGGACAGGCTCCAAAACCACAGAGAAACCCTGTCTCGAAAAACCAAAAATTTAACACCCATACACATACCAAGTCCCCCTGAATGTACAGAGTCGTCACTAGAAGTTGATGGGAAAATAGACAGGTCTCTAGTCCAAAGTCTCCTAGACACAGAAAGTGAATTCAGAGAGGTGGCAAAGCATAAAAGGCAGCAAAAGAAAGTTAAAAACAAAAAATCAGGCTTACGCTAACAGTCTTCCTTGTAAGAAAAGTTAAAACAATCTCAATTTTTAAACTTAATTTTATTTTATGTGCATTGGTGTGAGGGTGTCAGATCCCCTGGACCTGGAATTACAGTTGTGAACTGCCATGTGGGTGCTGGGAATTGAACCCAGGTCCTCTGGAAGAACAGCTGGTATTCTTAACCGCTGAGCCATCTCTCCAGGCTCCAATCATCCTAATTTTTAAACACAAATATTAGAGAACACCTGGTGTGTGCACTTTTCACTACTATTCTATAACGCAGATGCTATACAGCCTTGATGGCAGATATTCTGGTTGTCATTTAGTGCCAAACCTAAGAATCCTGCACTTATCCCAAGGAAATGAAAATTTGTTTTCTTCTAATGTACATGTAGTTTGAGTGCTGTACTAACAGACACATAATTTGGATGGTTTCTACTGTATCTATGAGACAGACAAATCAACGCAACTTCTATTTGGCTACAACTAGAGTACTGGTAAATCCTATTAAAGCTCCACTTGAGGTCAGAGGTGGACCTTTGCGAAAGCACCCTGAGTACTTACACAAGCAAGGTCGGCCGACGATCTAACTCAGACAGTTCTTAGAGCCTTGCCTGCAGCAGGTGACTGCCAGCCCAGCAGCGCTTGGGCAGCCAGAGGGACTGCCCTGCGGCAAGCCAGCCCCGTCAGGCACTCGAGGTTTTGTAGGGATAAGTCCTGCGCCCTTAGGGGGCGTGTTCGCCTTGGGCTAATGTTTGCCTATAAATTTGGCAAGCATGCTCCCAGCCGCTGCTTCTGCTTTCCTATCTCCGCCAGAATGGTGGTTCTGTAAGTCTATTAAAGCTGTATATATATTTTTACAATCTGTCTGCATTCGTTTATGCCGTTACATTTTGGTGTCCAACGTCGGGCTATTTTGCCCCCAACTCAAGCGGGTAGCCCGCTAGCTAACACAGCACCCTCCCGGGTGCTGTTTTATAGTTCGTGACTCGGGCCCCAGTGCCGAGTCCGAGACACACTCGGCCACACAGGCCCATTCTGCCTGCTTTGGCTGGGTTTGCAGTGGATCCCCACTGCCTGAATTAGCAGAAGCTCAACTACCTGCAGTTTTGCAACAAAAGCCGCCACAACAGCAGATTTGGTCTGATACAAAGTGACTTGGCCGGGCTGTGGTGGCACACGCTTTTAATCCCAGCACTTGGGAAGCAGAGGCAGGTAGATCTCTGTGAGTTCGAGGCCAGGCAGGCGGTGGTGGTGAACACCTTTAATCCCAGCACTCGGGAGGCAGAGACAGGCGGATCTCTGTGAGTTCGAGGCCAGCCTGGTCTACAAGAGCTAGTTCTAGTACAGGCTCCAAAAACACAGAGACCACCACTAGCAGGAACCGATCATTGCAGGTAAAAAATTTTTCTTTTATAAATAAAATGTTCAAGAATTTAACAGTTGTTTTAATTGTACCATGTGGGAGATTTTACAAGAGGTGTCTATCACCCCACATCTATGGATCCTTCTGGGATTCATAGTTTTCATTGGCACTAAATGGTTTGATAATAGAAATATGATAAAGTCTTTACGAGACGAATCCAGGATTCTTAAGGCAGAGATTGAACGCTTAAAAACAACTGAGAATGACAACAATCTTCTCAAGAATCAGTTTGAAGTTCTCCAGG
>NW_004949095.1:5952286-5953766 GCF_000317375.1 Microtus ochrogaster
TTGTTATTATTGTATATAGTTGTATTTGGTTTAGTTCTGTCTTATTTAGACAAAAAGGGGAGATGTAGGGATAAGTCCCGCCCCTTAGGGGGCGTGTTCGCCTTGGGCTAATGTTTGCCTATAAATTTGGCGAGCATGCTCCCAGCCGCTGCTTCTGCTTTCCTGGTCTCCACGGGAACGGTGGTTCTGTAAGTTTATTAAAGCTGTATATATATATTTTTACAATCTGTCTGCATTTGTTTACGCCGTTACAAGGTTTGCCTTGGAGGCAATGCTAGCAACAGTGGCTGTCCAAGCGCAGTTCTGGATTGTTCTAGTCAATGCTGACCTGCAGGTCCCAGTGAACCATTGTAACCATTTGCACACAGGAAAGGAGTTGTGGCGCTTCCAGCAGAAGGCCTGTGACTGAATGAAGGCTATGCCATGACTGGTGGGAACAGACTAGAGCAGACTACTGCCCATTAGGGTAAAACCATGAGACACCTCCTATGCTGACCTTTTGATGCTGCAACAGTAGGCCCACAGAAGGCTTCGCAGTGGTCTTTCCTTGCTACTTTTGATCATTATCACTCATATAGCATGGTGAGCTGGTCACATAAAGACAACCTAAGACAGAGGCAACCACCAGAGACAACCTGAATACAGGGGTGGGATGGGGGAGGTGGGACAAGGAGCACAGCACAGACAATTAAAGAGTGCAGGGGGGAGGGGAAACGACAAGGATTACAGCACAGACAACTGAAGAGTGCACGCGGGAGGGGGGAACAAGGAGCACAGCAGACAACTGAAGAGTGTATGGGCACAGCTGGTAGAGCTCCACGACCTGCCAACACCTAAGATGGGACCAAGGCTGCTAACACTAGCCACTGTAGGGCTGTGGGGCCTAATACCCAAAGCACAACCATAAGCTTAGACAGAAGCTGTACAGCAGCAGCCACTATGACCGCTTGCTACTGCTTTTTATTGCTTGAAGCCAAAGATGTGGCTGCTCGTGTTAAAGCCTAGAGTTACAGGCACTTTGTTCTCTAAGGCTTCTGTGTCTGCAACTGTGGCTCCGAGGCCTTTGGCACTCAAGCAGATTTGGTCAACTCTAACCGTTTCTCACCTGCTCACCTGCACTTCCACCTGGGAGTGAAAGGACTCTAGCAGCTGACAGGTCACATACACTCTGCAGAGTAAAGCACTTGGATCAAAGAACACACAAATGCGGAGTGTTAGCAGATGCCGCCCAGGGATTCTCCCAAGTCAACCCCCCCACTTGACCCTCTCTCCAGGCTGGTCACCACTGCCAGCATTTTCATTCAGGCATGTTCATCAATGCCACTCTAGTGGGAAGTACTGCATTATCATTTAAAACTGCACCTGTGTCTCTGAACTCGACAGACAAGGACTCTGTTACCTTAGCCATTAGAATACTCACTTGAAGCCGGGCGGTGGTGGCGCACGCCTTTAATCCCAGCACTCGGGAGGCAGAGGCAGG
>NW_004949095.1:5953866-5960299 GCF_000317375.1 Microtus ochrogaster
AAAAAAAAAAAAAAAAAGAATACTCACTTGGTGAATATTCAGATCATTCACATATTTGTTTACACGTCTTCACAATGATGTACCTTTAGATTTAGAATACACTCCACACAAGCCCTCTGGCAGAGTTAAGTACTATAGACACATTTTCTAACCTGTCATTTGCCCTTATGTTCCCTGATTACTACCACTTGGTGAATAGATATTGTTAATACACACTATCAATGCTTACTTTTCTGGCTAGTACTTTTGGGGCTCCAAAACAAAATACTTTTATCTACAAGAGCCACATAAACATATTTTCTTCTAGGTTTTTAGGTGGAGATGCGGGAGAACACACCCAGGGCCGTGCACACACTAGGCACATTTGAGCACCTGATCACTAGTACACACCATCCAGTCCTAAAAACTTCCTGCTCACTTTTCACATAGCCCCATAAAACTACTTCAGACAACAAGAAAAAAGAAAGCTTTACGATGTAGTTTATGAACTTAGCAAAACTCTGAAGAAAACCAAAATGCATAATATAACCTTATAAATGTAGATTAAAAAACTAAGACACTGGCAAATCAAGAAGGTGGGGAGTGAGAGCGCTTCACAGTTAAGTGGAGGCTGAGGTCAAGGACAGTACTTAACAGAAAGCAGCATTAGCACAACCCATTCTATTACTAATCAAGAAAATAACTATGATTACCTATAATACAGAAAGACTTGATGAGCTCAACCCTTGTATTTTAGAAACTTCAAAAGCTATCACTAACACTAGAAGGTGTTTCTCATTCTTTTCTATCAGAGACTTAAAAAAAAATGCTAAGGGCCATGGGCGTGGTGGACCACTCCTGCAGTCCCAGGATTCAAGAGGCCTCCTGCCAGAAGCTTGAAGTTGGCCTGGTCTACACAGCGAATCCCAGGTCATCCAGGACTACACAGCAAGACCTGGAGAAGCATGGATCTTTTGCTTTACATATTAGAAATCAATAGTAAGTTATCTTAACCAAACTTTAGGGGTATTCCTAGTAAAGCTCTGAACACAAAATCCATGGAGCTGTAGAGATGGCTCAGTGGGCCAAACACTTAGAGTGCAAGTGTGAAGACCCGACTTGGAATCCTCAGAACACAGCAGTGCACATCTGTGGTCATGGAGCTCCAGAGCAAGATGGGAGGCAGAGAGAGGAGAGCCTTACAAGCAGGGCAACAGCCAACAAACAGATACTGCCTTAAACAAGGGAGAAGTCTAGAACAAAGACCTCCACGCACATGCCGTGGCATGTACATGCCACACACACGCACATACATCATACACACACGCACACACACACACAGAATTCGGAAATTCTCTCCTCAGGTGTGTCTGGCAATCACACTACCATTCCTGCTACACTCATCCATCACTCTGATGATGTCATTTACTGTTTTCTCAAGTCTGTTGCACTCTCCAGCTCCTCCTCTCTCCTCTGATGACCAATTCCTATAAACAGATGAGACCTGAAGCTATCACCAGCATGTCTCTACCCATGTTCTGCCTTCTATCCCCTTCTATAATAACATGCATTACTGGTGAGGCAAATACAAAGCTAGATCAAGGTCTTGCAAACTACAAGGCCCGCCACCTGCATGGTGCCCGCAGCTCCTTTCACACGTTACAGAAGAGCAAACTCTGTCACTGGACAAAGACTGTGTGGCTCACTCTACCTGCACCACTTACAATTTAGCTCTTTAAAGCACACTGGCTACATGACCTACTAAATTCTGTGCACAGAAATGAAGACTCACGGGACATGTACAACACACCAGGGTTACAACAGACAGACTGATGACAAACAAAAAAAAATCTTAAGACAATATCACATGTAAAGGAAGAAAACTCTTCCTTTATTAAGACTTTTCATCAACTCAAAGGTAGGAAATCATACAGCAATCCCTTCTATTTCACAATGCTCCCTTCTATTTCAAGGAAAAATTATCTTAATTTGGAATCTAGCCCAGACAGTGATCAAGGCAGAAAAAAAGTATTTTCAGCAACATCAACAATTCAAAAAGTTTACCCTACCACACATATTTTGCTTGTTATAAAACAGTCTTATACTTTGGCCCAGACCAGTTTGGAACTCCTAGCAATCCTTCTGCCTCAGCTTTCAAGCACTGGGATTCTGAGTGTGAGCCGTCTTTAAGTCAGTCAACAAGAGATACAACTCACTGAAACAAGAAAGTAAACTGAGTTTATTTAGCGAGCACAGGCTCCACAGGAAGAGCACACGTGTCAGGAGCAAGGTGATGGGAGGCCAGGCTCAAGCTGTGTGTCCCAGTGCAAAGCAACACTGCAGACTGAACAAAAGCAGAGCCTTCTTAGCTGTCCCCAGTTTTTAACAAGTCTGAATACCTATCACCTATGTATCTGTAGATTTGGACAGACTAGAGAAAAAAATAAAGACACATAAGAGAGTAAGGAAAAATACAAAAGAAAACAATCTAATGCCAAGAAATTCAATCATAGCACACTTCAAGGTTCAACTGTTAAACATACTTACAGAAACATAATAATGTAAACAATGAACTTGTAATCAAAACCATGATGTCACTATACAGCGAAGACAATAGAGTAAGTTCAAGGTAGCACAGGAATCCTAAAGCAAAATCACTGTAAAAAAAATCTGAAGTTGAAAAACAAAACTGCAAAACCATGTACTCATGCCAGAAGAAAGAAAAATAGACATGCAGGATCAGCTAATATGGCTAGGGTTAGGGATCAGAAACAGGACCTAGGAAGAAAGCCATGAGGAGGTGAGTGAGTCTGGTAATGTCACTTCCTGCATGTACACTGTATTAGTTAAAGTACAAATTTTAACAAAAAAAGAAAGTGGTTATATCACTTAATACCATTACTTCACTCTCTGGCCAATAACTGAATACTTTTAAAGTGTCAGGGACTTTTCTAAAAGGGGGGAGGAGGAGGGGGAGGGAGAAAAGGAGAGGGAAGAGGTTGATGATTAAAACCCATCTGGAATTTTTAAAATGAGTTCTTGAGTAAAACGTGGGAAGCAAAGAAAATAAAACTATAAAGCATGGAAAAGGAAAGAGTGCAGATTAATTAAAAAACCAGTGGAATTTTATCATATCCAATCTTCATTCTCTCACTAAGGAGAAACTAATGGGAATTTAAACCACACTTAAGGAAGTAATTATAGGGTAACGCAATAAACTCCTTTCCAAGGGACTGCTAACACTATGATAACTTCAAGCCATTTGAATTATATTTTTATTGAAAACTAAGTAACTAATAAAGTGTGGAATCCAGAAAGAAATAACTATTTCAAAAAACAAACATTAGATAACAAAAAAACTTGTATTCAAAACAGGATCCACTTTTATGCATTTTATTCTCAAAAGTTTGCATGTGTTCATTTTAAATACCAAATAAAAGCAGTATTTCCAAAGAAAACAGCCAATTTCAATAGATTTTTAACATTTAAAATCTTAGAGACGGGAAATGGTGGCACACAACTTTAATCCTGCACTCTGGGAGATGTCTGAGTTCGAGGACAGCCTGGTCTACATATAGAGTTCCAGGACAACCAAAGCTACACAGAGAAACCCTATCTCAAACAAAAACAAAACAAAACAAAAAAAAAAAAAAAAGCTTTCTGGAGACCAGTCATACACTAAGTTCAGGTGTATATCTTCCCAAAAACTCTCCAATCTGGAGGTGGTGGAACATCACACTCAGGTAAGAGCTACCATCTGGATTTGGGGGTCACTGAATGTTTACTGGTGGCTCATTCCCCACGCTGAAATGGAGAGAATGATGCCTACATAAGGTGGAGGTTAGTCACTGATAGTCCTAAGAAGTAACAACATATCTATCAATTCTTTTAAAGCTTTGGAATCTACAATGATCTACACCAACGTGTGTCACACTGACTATTAATCACATCATAAAATGATCACTTCTCATCAGATTTTCACTTAGCAGACTTTTCTTTTAGCAACCAAAGAACGATAGAGAGCTGTTTCACTGGGGTGAGGGGAATAGCAACCAAAGAACGATAGAGAGCTGTTTCACTGGGGTGAGGGGAAGGCTTTACTTTTCTTAAAGACTCGTATAAACAAATACCGAGAGAATATCAGCAAACACTTCATTTAGTTATATAAACCAAAAGTATAATGTTTTCACCACATATAAACCACACACGCTCTGACTCCAGGTAGAGTATATATTTTGAGTATGTCTGGATACCAGATACCCAGTGTGTATAAACAGAAGCATAGTTTAAGAAAATCGTCTTGATGCTTTTGTTCCCCAGCAGCTCCTTCTATTCTCAGAAGGAAAAATGCAAACAATACCCCAACTCACAGGCACCCTGAGATTTTCCAACTAACAACCCAGGCATCACTTTATCTCCATCAAGGCACACACCTACTTTACTCTGCTGAGTCCCCTCCACATCTATCAGACTGCAGCACCAACCATGTACTCAAGGTGTGTAGAATAAACTAGCCTCTGGACAAAGGCTTGAAAGTAGCCTGGCCTGGAGGTACACGCCTTTAATCCTAGCACTCTGAAGGTATAGGTAGGCATTTCTCAGTGAGTTAGAGGCCAGCCTGGTCTTCTTAATAAGACCCTGTCTCATTAAAAAAAAAAAAAAGGAAAGAAAAGAAAAGAAAAGAAGGTTCAAATTGTAATCACATTAATTTCACCAACAAAGCCATCTTTCACTGCTCACAACCACTATCCCAATTGTAAGGACATAATAAACTACAAAAAGATTTGCTAGTATTTAAATGTATACAAACTGCATTACTCACGCATATCTGATTCACAGCTGACTTTTAAACATAATTTTTCTCTCAGAATTTTTGGGTGTATCCTTCCCGACACAGTAGTATCAGAAAAGTATACTGTGATCCTTGACACACAAACAGATCTTTCAACTTCTGCTGCAATCTGGTGTAAAAACACAAGATCAACAGTACTTCTGAAAACAGTGAAGTTCCTACAACCAGGGAAAGGTCGGATATAATGAGATGGGGGAGGAAGGCGGGTCTGAGTATTTAAAAATGACTATGCCAGAATTTAAAGCTTAAAACAACTACACTTAAGTTATTCCAGGGAACGCTAATAAACACATTTAACTTACAAGATGTGGCTAATTTTCCACATTTCGAAGCTTCATGATTACACATGTTCACTAGAGGTTATTATTATCAAAACAATACTGTTTGGTTGTAAATCCCACTTCAGCAATAATCGCACTAACACCTACTACATTTCTGATGCCACAGCCGGAACAGTCATATCTGGGTAGGACAAGCCTTTTTAGTTTGCAAGTTACCAACTGTGGCACTGCGGTACTCCTGCATGCAGGGAATGAAAAGTTCTTCGAGATTCTTTCTCGTGGTCATCTTCAAAGACACCATGAACTCGAGTCCCCCCGGATGGTACACATTAAACAAACACCAAAGTCAACTCATAAACACACGCTGTACAGAAGCAACTACAGCTATTTAAGTGTTACGAGAGAAAGAAAATACAGAACACCTACAGGGAAAGGCTCAATTAACTGCCGCCCGTGTTTTCATCCTCGGATCTTAAACAATAAGCACTGGATGCTTCTGTGGAGCGCTTTCTGGAGAGGGATTTCGGGTTGCAAACGCCCCTCCTCCACTGCAAGCATCAGAGCCCTTTCTTCCTCCTCCTCCCTCACCCCTCCCAACTCAAACCAATTAACATTCGTACTAAGGTACCTCCTATCAGCTCGCAGCTTCTTCCCAAACACGCCCACGCACCCTGAAACCCGCCTGCGTCTACACCGCACACGGCGGCAGGAAAAGCGCTTCGAGGGGGGCGGGGAGCCGCGGCAGAGCACAGGTCCGGGCTCCCTTCCAGGTCAGCTCCATCACCTCCCAAGCCCGGTGTTTACGAGCCCGCCGGAGCCCGCCGAAGCCCACGCTGCAAAGGAATTCCGGCCGCTGCGGGCAGATTGCGCGGCGGTGCGGGAGGCCCCCCCACTCCGTGTCCGCGCGCGGCCTCGGCAGCGCCGCTCACCCCGCGCTCCACGGGCGGTTCGGCCCCGCAACAGGTCACCCCGCCTCGCTCCGCTGCGGGGTGCAGGCACCCGGCCCGGGAGGGGGTGTGGCTGGCCCGGTGGGGCCCCGTCAGGCTCACCTGCGAGGCTGAGGCGACGCCGGGGCCTCCGCCACCGCGGGACCGTGAGCGCCCCGCAGTCCGCTCTCCCTCCCTCCCTTGCCGCGCACCGCGGCCATTGCCCGCGCCTCCCCGCCCGCCCATCCGCCAGCCAGCCACGCCGACCTGTGTAGCCGCGGCCGTCGCCTCCGCTTCGCCCGCAGCTCCGAGGCAGCGCTCGCCCAGCCGAGCAGTCGGCGTCTCTCATTCAGTGCCCGCCGCCGGCGCTCGGGGGAGGGGAGTGCGCCGGATCC